>NC_138769.1:554214291-554509291 GCF_965119305.1 Pelophylax lessonae | reverse complement strand
CCTCTTCTAGCACAGAGAAGAGTTGTCACACATAAGGACAAAGCGGATAATGGCATCCTCAGGGAAAGAATGCTGCAGTGCTAGAACACATGTTCAGGGCTTGAGTGGCCAACTTGTCCCTGAAGTTGAGCTAATCACTGGGGATTTCTGTTCATAGCCAGCCTTTACCATAACCACCTAGCCTTTATAGTCTTTAGTGCTTTGCCTCCATGTAACTGTGCAATAACAGGGATAGCACTTCTATTTAGCAACAAATCATATAGAAAACTAATTGTGGGCCAAAGATTATTAGTTTATAGACTAATGGTGGCAATAGACCAGCAGCATTAAGTTTCTATAGGAGTTGTGGACCTATTTATTATAACCTTCTAGATTGTAAGCTCTAACGAGCAGGGCCCTCTGATTCCTCCTGTATTAAATTGTATTGTAACTGTATTGTCTTCCCCCACATTGTATAGCGCTGCACAAACTGTTGGCGCTATATAAATCCTGTATAATAATAATAATATAAGGAAAACTGCCAGTGTTGTCCTGAAAAATTACATTTGCCCTCCCAGACTTTGTTAGAATTAAAGCTGTTATAGAGAATATCTTTCAAACATCTTAATAAATGAGGCTCGTTAGTTAGTTTTCTAGGGGGCACTAATGTTGCATAACTATGCTTGGCGCATAATGGCAAAGAGCCAGTGGAGTAACCCATAACAACCGTTGGGCAGTTATGACTCCCGATATGTGAAACTTCTTTGGATCCTATGGGGTGCATCTTGCAAATGATTGCTGATTGCACTACCTTATTAAGCCCGATAATGTTAATATTATGTAACCAAAAGCTTACAGACAAAGTGTTTGCAAGAGGCGATTAACAGTGTGATCCCCGATGAGCTGGAATGCCTGCCCTGAAGCTGGTGTTAATCTTTTATTGTAGCTGTGACAATTCTGTAATGAGCTCAGTCTGTCATACATGAGGCTGCTTCTAAAATAAGTACTGTGGCAGTTGTACAATGAAAGTAGTTAAGCCATGGCTTTGATCACAGTGCTAATTATGACTTTCATCACATTTTAAAAACAAAAGTTAGTTTTATTTTAAGATGGTTCTCCTGTTTTATTTGTCTCTTTGACATAAATTTTAATAATTTTTTTTTATTAACTTTATCCGGAAAAGCAACAAAGCACAATGAAGAGTTAAGCACAGTAGGCCATAGCATGTAACCTTTATAGTCAGATCATTGAATAAAGAATTCAGAATTCTGATTGGGGTATATTACCCCATGCCTTCTCGGTCATCAGGAAGTGATACGTTAGAACTCTTCTGTATAATCAGACCACACAGTGACTTCCGAAAGTTAACAGAAACCAAGTTGGGTTCATTATGTTTAAATGATCTGCTTCTAATTGTTCCCCACTGTGTACGGTGTGAATAGTAGGAAGCTTGCATCTGTCTGACCTTCACACCTGTTGACCATCTGTCTATCTGTTCACAGGTTCTCCATATTACGACAATGTCCGGCCTCTCTGCTACAGCGACTCCGATGCAGTATTGCTCTGCTTTGATGTCAGCAGGCCAGAGAGCCTAGATAGTGCTTTGAAGAAGGTATGTTTATTTTTCCTTCCTATGTGTAATCTGTGTAAATGATCCATTAAAAAGAAGATTCCTATCTACTGCATGTGTTGACCATATTAGGAAAACATACGATAAAAAAAAAAATTAGTACACTTTTGAAATGCTTTTCCCTGTTGTTTTTTTATACATCCTGTAAGTTTTTTTTTTTTTTTTGTGCCAAAAAGGTATTGGTAAATACCTTTTTGTTGTGCTGGTGTTCCGTGAGAATTACCTACCCCGTGAGATATGCCTACCCTCGTCACTTCCTGCCAGGAACAGCTGAGCAGCGCAGCAGTGCGCATGCTCACAGCCCTGGATACGTAATGGAACAGCTGAGGAGCTGACTAGTGCGCATGCGCATTAGTATGAAATGATCACGGTGTTCCATGAAAAAAAACTACCCACGCGGTGGTTACATTAAAACAGCTGTGCTGCAATATGAGTCCTCTCCGCTCCTGTCCCTGTCACTTCCCTGATCTTGGCTAGTAAATATAAAAGCGGCTCTCGGCTCCGTGATTTATCTTTTCATACACCCGCCGCTGCTTTTATATTTACTAGCCAAGATCAGGGAAGTGACAGGGACAGGAGCGGAGATGACTCATATTGCAGCACAGCTGTTTTAATGTAACCGCCGCATTACACACACTGCCGTGCACCGGAAGTGACGAGGGTAGGTTTTTCTCACGGGTAGGTAATTCTCACGGAACACCGGAAAGGCACTCAGCTTCTAATTTACTATTGTGGGTTGAATGGTATCAGCCCTGCCCTGTTTTATTTTGCTAAGCCACTAAATATATCCTTCTGTGCCCATCTTCAAAGCATTGGCACTAACTGGCTTGTAGTACCAATATAGGAACTGGGATGGTTAAATGGACTTTTTGAGATAACCGTAAGGGTCCTTTCACATGAACGATCAGATCCGCCTGTCAGTTTTTTAGGCGGCTCTGATCGGATCCTCCATGTATCCCTATGGAGCAACGGATGTCAGCGGAGACATGTCTGCTAAAACCCGCTGCCATCTGCAGCCTATCCTGTCTGTGAAATCCGGACGGAAAGGAAGCCCTATTTTCCATCCGTCCTGGGGATCGGATGAGAATGGACAGGCGGTCTGCTCTCATCCGATTCCCCCATAGAGAGCAGTGAGGCTCTGACACTCCCCTCTCCGCACACAGTGCGGAGACGGAGCTGTCATCCGCCTGCTCAGCGGGTATCGGCGGATCGATCCCCGCTGAGCAGAGAACTGAGCTCATCGGAAGGCGGATCATGTGAAAGGACCCTTAATGCGCAGAGGCTCTGAATTTTTGGGGGTTTGCAAACCCTTCAAGAATGAGGTAAATCAAGACCCAAATGTTCTTTTACATTAGCTGGATGGTTCGGAATGTGTCAAATCTCAGAGCTGGCCTCTGCGACAATTTTTAAATGAGATGCTTTATTTACAATGTTTCAGGCTATTGCAGTAGATGTGTCAAATGCAATGCATTACCAAATTTACACATTTTTGTCACTTTGTTTACATTTCCAGTCATTGTGTCTGTCTTGCAAGAGATGCAATAGTCTGAAACTTGCTGTATAACCATTTTACCATTAGTTATCATAACATTTAAGTGTGAATGGCCCTAAAACTGACTTCCCTCAACTGTATTCCTATTTCCTTTTTTAACAAGAAAACAGTGTCTTCTCTAAAGGATTCATCATTAACTTGTATTCACACATGCCTCACACAGTACTATAGGCTTTAATGCTCTTTTCAGCTAATTTTCAGCTAATAAATATATCATTCTAGTTCCATCACTGGTGCACGGAGTAGGAAAAAGGCATTCAAGAGTTGGGTCAGTTCTGTCCCCAGGGCTCAGGCCTATGTTGCTGATGCTAGCTCTGCTCTTGGCAGGAGCAGATGACCTGTACTCTATAAAAACCTGCTCCAAGGCTGAACTGAATGGCTCCCTAAAACCTGCTCCGAGGCTGAACTGAATGGCTCCCTTGCAAAGCTTAAACTGACCACCCCCCCCCCCCCCCGATATGCATGGAAAGAGTAAATGTAACTACTAGGCAACTATACAATTGTTCATATTAATAGTACAATAAAATGTATTTTGCAATCCTGAATGAGGCCAAAATATTTGACATGAATGCTACAGTATTGCTACAGTATTGCTCCATTTGTCTAATTTGACTAATTATGGCTTTTCCTTACTTGCAGTGGAAAACGGAAGTTGTGGACTACTGCCCCAGCACTAGAATACTTCTGATTGGCTGCAAAACTGATCTACGAACTGACCTTAGCACAATCATGGAGTTGTCAAACCAGAAACAGGCACCCGTGTCCTATGAACAGGTTAGTGTACATTTAAGTACGCAATACATGCCGGCTGTTTTTATACTTATAGTTTCACTTTAAAAAGGCAAACTGTTATGGTAGCAAATTGGTGAAGTCTAGAGCTATAAAATACACCACCCTGCTCTCATAGCTACAGACTAAGGGGCTGATTTACTAAACGCAAATAGACTGTGCAGTTGCACTCTAAAATTGCAGTTGCTTCAAAGCTTAGTAAATGAGGAGCTCTGCTAACTTTCACTAGCCAATCATGTGCAGGCAAAATGCTTTTTTTTTTTTTTTTTTTTTCTTGCATGTTATTGGATAGTCTTTGCAAAGTGAAGCCTCACCTCATTTACTAAGCTTTGGACCACTGCACTTGCAAAGTACACTGTATATTTGTCTGTCTTTTGCCTTTAGTAAATCAACCCAAGTATCTCCCAATAATCAATTTACACATTAATATTAATGCAAACAGCAAGGTAGCGAAAGGCAATTACACATATCGTAGAGTGAGTAACCATTGGATTTGTTGGAATAGAACGTATACGAAAGCCTAGGCAGAAACAGAAAATGTTGCTACTTGCTAGTTGAACCTGAAAAATCAAACAGTGATCAATCTGTTTGTAATTGGCATTCCAGCTCACACATGATTGGTTGTTTTTTTTTTTTTTTTTGTATGGCTCTTATTCTTTATAGTCTGCACATGTAGCCTTCTCTTTTGATTCCCTCAATTCGGTTGTATTATATCTAGTAGGCTATATAGGAGGCTGTCTAAACTGAAAAGAGCACTGATGAATAAAATGCATATCCATAGTCATGATGTTGGCACTGTGCTGCCTACGGAGTTTTTTCACATATTTTTACCAGCATTTTCTCCTTAATATTAACTTATTCAAGCCGTTAAGCCCTCTTAATGCCAGGATACTTGCTATGCATATAGGTTGGATAATAAATGCATGACTAGCTATATATGCCATCCTTAAAGTCTAATTTTAGCTTTTCTTTTTAATTCCAGGGTTGTGCTGCAGCCAAGCAATTAGGAGCAGAGAGCTATCTTGAGTGTTCAGCCTTCACGTCAGAAAAAAGCGTACACAGCATATTCCGTTCAGCGTCTTCAGTGTGTCTATCCAAACCTTCTCCTCCGAACCGCAGAAGCCCTGTCCGGAGCTTATCTAAGAGACTGTTAAACATACCCAGCCGCTCTGAAATAATTTCTTCAACCTTCAAGAAAGAGAAGGCCAAGAGCTGTTGTCTTATGTAAGGCTGTATGGCTGGCATGACACGGACACTTGCATTAGACTTTGGACATTCCCCAGCGTTCTTTCTCATCACTGGCAAAGAACGCCGGGCCCGGGGGTGAAGATCCTGGGAGCAGTAGCCTCACCCCCAGGGGATAAGGCTAGCACACAGGCCGGAGCAAGAAGGGCTGAAGAGATTTGCACAAAGACTGATTGCACATGAAGGAAGGAGGATAAACCAGTACGGTGTTGGAGTTGTTCTATTGACCACTAAAATTTGGGGGGGAGGGGGAAAGAGCTGCTTTTTAATAGAATTATCCCTTCCCATACCTTGGCTTCCTCCATGGACTTGCCAGAGAATTCTCATTACAGTGTTAACCCTGTGGTACTTGTGCCTGTACATTATTGTATAGGTAGCAGCTGTTGGTGAAACTGCTGGTTAAAGTGGTTTTCTTCCCTGCGCTGTGAAGACTGTATAAATTTATTTTTTATTTTAATCAACCCTAAATCTGTATGTGCTTGATCTGTGATACTAAATTTATTTATTGAAAATATATGGGAGAAAACAACCCCTGACTTGTTTTATTTCGGAACATCCTGCCTGATATGAATAAACTTCTTTTTTTACAGACCTTAGACACCCAATATGAATGCTGAGTTTTTAAAGTTTGCTACTTCTCTCTATGCTAACATGTAGGGAACCTGGACTAATGTTGGCCATACACACAGCCATTTCAAGTAGCTTTTGATTGCAAAAAATGTTTGTATATACCCACACACAGGTTGGCTTTCATCATCCGGAGCCCAGTAAAGGATCACTATGCCTATCTGTAGGAACCCACTTAAAGCTGATGTTTAATCGCTTATGTTTTATCTATGTGGATTCCTCTTTCATTAACCTGCAATTTTAAATGTAGCCTTTGTTTTTGTTACTTACCATATTTCAGTGCCATCTTAAGAGCATTGTAGGCCCCCGGGCAATGCAGTGCACTGGGGCCTCCGCCTATACAATCACCCACGAGAATAAAAATGCAAATTATTGATAAGGCGATATTTATTGGTACAGCAGTGCCAGGCTAATGACAGCTTCCAAGTTCGGTGGCTGGGTCCGGTGAACACACACCAACGGGAGTCAGAATCGACTGTCCTGTATGTGCCTGTTCCCGTGGAGGTGGACAGGCATTCCTGCAGTTGTGGGCTCCCCCTCCACAGCCAAAGTGTCCTGATAGCAGCGCAAGGTTGACAGGCGCTTGCCACCTGCTGGGACTGGGTTGCTGGGCAGGTGGGGCCCCCGGGCAACTGCCCAGCGTGCCCATTCGGAAAGATGGCCCTGCCATATTTCAGTCAGTGGTAAAAGATCTGGATCTCTGTACTTCTCCATGTAATGCAGGCAGATCACTGCTTGTGGGAGGACCTGGCAAGGTGCTGTACATAGCTTTCTGAAAACATCATGGCACCCTGCCTCTCAAGAGCTCTCAGTCCCAATGCAAACACTTGGCTAGCTCTTGAGAAGATTTATGAAATAATCAAAATGCCTTGATGGGTGGGAATTGCTAGGAGGATGGCATGTGCATGCAGACCACCCTAGGTAATTCCCATATGTGATACAAGAACTAAACTTATTGCATGAAAGGACGGATAAGAGACAGGAAAAATGGAGAAGGGGGTAGGTGATGCTGAGCGTTCTTCAGCCTAGAAATGAGGCAGGCTTTGTCTGACTTGCTGCTTCTTCTAGTGTACAGTGAAATCAGAGAAATCAATTTCAATACAGGAGAAGAACCTATGCAAATGTGCAAGACTGAAGGTACCTGTAAAGAATCAGTACAAATGTGCAAGACTGAAGGTGCCTGTAAAGAATCAGTACAAATGTGCAAGACTGAAGGTGCCTGTAAAGAATCAGTACAAATGTGCAAGACTGAAGGTGCCTGTAAAGAATCAGTACAAATGTGCAGGACACAGCTAGAGTTCAGCTTTATTAGTCCCCTAAGTGAACCCTTGAAAGACGACGCAACCTTGAAAAGAAGTTGTCCTTTGTAGCTTCCTCAGTGTGACCAATAGAGCACCAATACCTTTATTTCTATGGCTGGGTTCAGCCATCCAGAGCCAACCATAGCAAATGTGGGTATTCAGAATTGGGCAGGAACACACAGTGAAGATCTCCAGAGGGGGAATGAAATGGGTATTTGTCTATATGGATTATACTGAGGGTAGAGAAGGGGGAGCTGTAAGGGTCTATTTGCACATGTGTTTTGCCAAAGTGCAAATCCCAGTAGCAGCCACAAATGGCTGTGGCCGCTAACATCCTGGCATTACAGAGTACAGGATCAGTGGTCGCAGCTATCTGTTTGTAGATGTCAAACCCAGCAGCCAGAATTGGCAGATTCCTGCATTTGGAATTCGTACCATGGCAAAGCACCCATCCAAATGGAACCCTAAAGTGTTCCTAAACCCAGGACACAGAACAGAGAAATGCAATTATTTTAGTACAGTAAATATAAACTGCTAAATACCATTTATATACTCAGTATATAGCAGTCTTGTGACTTCTATCAGTATCCAGCTGAGCACTGGTTAAAGTTTGTAGGAGGAGTTTTCATTCTCCTCTGTCCTATGAGGTTGCATTACCCCTGACCCTCTGTCTGGACAGTGTGGATTGACCCGTTGCTGATCACATGCACCCTTCCAAAAATAAAAACCCTCTAGTAATGCACACCAAACTGAGCATGTGCAGAAAGGCTCTGTACTATTAGCAGATTGATTGGGGACAGTAAAACGAAGGGGAGCATCAGGGAAGACAGGATCAAACAGACTTTTTACACATCGTGGAGGATTAACCCCTTAGGTTCCACAGTGAGTGTAATAAACATGTTTTACTGTGTGTATATATATATATATATATATATATATATATATATACAGACCTGATTTTACGGTTATGGGTTTAGTAACACTTTAAGGACAACTTTACCAAAAGTTAAGTGGTCCTTTAATACCAACCCCCCATGTGGGGTCCTAATACCTAGCTCTCCTCCTATTAATACTAAACTCCTATGTTAAACCTAAACCCCCATCATTGGCTCTAACACTATTACCTTACCACCTCCTGCAATGGAAGCCCATTTTTGAATGTGAAACTTACTGAAGTTGTCAGAGCCAGTATGTGTGTATGACCTCCATAATGGTGTTCATTTTGGTTTACTCTGTAATCAAAACTTTTTTTTTTTTTTTTGAGGGGGGGTTTATTATTGAAAGCAAGCTTTGTTTAAAAAAAAAGGATAAGATATTGATATCATTGTCTCATAGACGTATACACTGGAATGAATTAAGACCTAACCTGAAAAAAATATGGCACAATTTAGCTGCATGTAAAGTGGATAAAGTCACGTCAACCAGCAATAATCTATGCTTCCAGTTGGATGATAGGATCTTTTTGGACAATATCCTATTAACTCTGTGGATTCAATTGGGCCTAAAGTTAAAAAATGACTTATTGGCCTGCCTGCCCTCATTCTGCCTATATTCTGTAAACCTGAATAGCTGTAACTCAGATTTATGCACATCCATATTAAAATACATTCGTCTCCTATGTGAATGCTATTGGATCCATTCTTATTTCTTACCTGGATTTCTGTTTCATGAATGCTCTTTATAACTGTCTCCTGTTCTTTCTTAAAAATGTACAATATATTTCCATTTACATCAAAGCTGCCAGTGATTGGTCTTTTCTGTGCATGCTCGGTACCCGTTCTTGAAATATTTGCCCATTATAGAACATTATGCAAGTACCCCCATGGAGGGCTTCACTCCCAAGTACCAATCATGATCACTACCCATGGCCTGGATTGTGTGAATATGTTCCAGACAACTCCTGCATGTTTTTAGATACCGAAGGATGCTTAGCCCGTTGGGGCTGGGAGCAGCATTAATCGGTGCAGAGCGGACAGCAGCAGCTGTAAGTAGTATTGCAACTTTATTCAGATACAAAATTTATCATATTAATCCGGCTGACTTGCACAAGCTCAGAGATGCTATCTCCTTCATAGTTACCAGCATTTTAAAATAGGATGGATGTCTTGAAGGTATCAAGAGGAATAATTTGGTGCCCCAGACACCTTAGCCCAGCCTTTCTCAACCTTTTCAACACAGAGGAACCCTTGAAATATATTTCCGGTCTCAGGGAACCCCTGCTAGAAATGTAAAATCTACAACTCATGATACATTAGTGTGACAATCAGTGGGAAGAATGCTCCTTACTCTTGTCATCATTGGGTAGACATACCTCCTTACTGATAGCTAAAAGGAACAATGGTGTCATTGGGAACGTATCTGAGAAGCAGAAATTGCTCAAGGAACCCCTAGAAACCTCCGGAGGAACCCTGGTTGAGAAACCCTGCCTTAGCCTAATAAATGGGTCCCAGCTTATAATTTGTATTATGGGAGTAAAATAAGCACCAGCATTGATGTAATTCGCAGAAAAAGCATCTCCTTCATTGGTGGTCAGTGGTTGTACCATTAATCTCCCAGCATTGGTGGCTGTAAGAATAATCATGGATAAACACTAGGGAATGCATAATGTCAGATATAAGTATGTTTTGTTTTTTTTTATGGCGTGGACCTACACAATATAGTAGTCTGTACCCAATGAGTATATATAGCCAGACAAGGAGTGCCTTCAAAGAGTGCTCAGAAATGGCCACCCCCATGTGTCTCTTAGGCAAGATTTACTTTAAAACAAACAATGCAAATCAGGTAGTATTCATAACATGTCAATACACCCTGTACTGCTCTGTATTTGAGCTCTGATAGGTTGCTTGCTGTGTTTTACTCTTTGCACGGCTTAATAAATGAGCCTATACATCTGCTGGGTGAATGGAACTGGTGTGCTAAGGAGGACTACTGTACATGGGAGTTTCAGATGCAGAGACCATGTATTTACATGCATACCCTTTGGCATTTAGGTAGGAATAATATCAAAGCAAAAAAACTGATCTCAAACTGACCTTAAAGTATTACTAAACCCAGGACCCTGCATTCACTATATCTGGTCTCCCACAGTATACAGAACATGGAAATTCAATTTTAGTAAATATAAACTGCTAAATACCTTTTCTCATCCACAGCATATATCAGTCTTGTGACTTCTATCAGTATCTGGTTAAAGCTTGTAGGAAGAGCTTTCATTCTCCTCTGACTGTCCTATGAGGCTGCATGACCCCTGACTTTCTGTGTAGACATTGCTGATTGCCCTGTGCTGATCACATACACCCCCCCCCCCAAAAAAAAAAAACAAAAAAAAACCCTCCTGCAATACACACCAAACTAGACGTGCAGAGTGTCTCAAAGGCTCTGTACTATTACAATATGGATTGTGGACTGTGGAAGAAGGAGGATCAGAGAAGACAGAATCAAACAATCTTTTTACATAATGCGAAGGATTAACCCCTTAGGCTCCACAGTGATTATAACAAGCATGCTTTACTGCATATACAGACTTATTTTACTGTTGTGGGTTTAGTAACGCTTTAAACTGTATGTGGAACTGTCCGCTGATCACTTTAAATCTTTGTTCAGCACTAACTGCCAGGTGGAACCTTTCTGTCTTCCTTTGTTTCCTTGGGGAATGTTTTAATCAGCAGACCACTCCTCCTTCCTCTAGTTTAGAGCAAAGGCTTTTCTTTGACTCAGAATTTCATATGCAAAGCATGTCAGCAGAACCTCATGGGAAGGCGATTGCTATGGAGGACTTCTAAGGTATAAAGTTGCACCCCTTGGCAAGCGGAGCGAGTTTTCACGGTGCTCGGTGCTCACGGTGCTCATGATGCTTATGGTTTACGGTGCTCAAGGTGTTAAAGAGATTAACGTTGGTGGTGTTCAACCCTCCTACACACCTTTGATGCAAAAGAATAAAAGTACTGCACCCGTCAGAAACTCTCCTCTCGTTATTTACTCGATGCCAAAGGGGCCGATACGGTATGTAAAGCCAATTTTGTTAGTTTTGCAGTGGGGAAAGGGTAAATCCTCTATTAGTGTGTTTTATCTGCCTGTCCCGCTGTGTATATTTCCTGTTATGTTGTCCTGAAAACATAAAAATGAGAGTAAATTTTCATCTTAGGGACATGTTTTCCAGTAAGATTTTCCCTCACCTCTTGCCTCTGGTGACAACTCTAAACTCTAAAAAAAATGTACAATAAATACAAGTTGCACTAATAGTGAATGTCCAAAAAATCAGCTGATATCAAATCAATCCACAGGTGATGAAATAAGGAATCCTTGGTCCATCACCATAAATAGGTTAAGGTAACACCACCACCAAAGGCTAAAATCTCTCTTACCAGCTCCTATAGACCCCGTATTAGGAGGTCAGTGACGCGGACCTTTATATAGTCAAGGGTCCTCTCATAGTTCCACACGCTGGTACTCAAATAGTAATATCATAAACACTGATTTTTCTCCAGTGTTGGCGAAGCTTCCACAACAGAAATTGGCACGTTTTTTGGCTGTAGACGGACGGTATATCCCCCGGTCTTCTGCAGGAACATGGCTACCTCCACTGTGCAGCTGGCACTGTTACTGCCCAGCCAGGGGCTCATCACTGTAGGACTGCGATTACCTCCAGAACTGAAGAACAAAAAGCGACCTTTATTTTGCAGGTGTCAGTCACATGACTTCAATTCCTCTTCTTGCTGAGTCCAAGAGCAGCAAGTGGTTACTGCAAGCAAGTGAAATCACTTTCTAAAAAAAAAAATGTGGAATTCGCCATCTGGCTCTTGTTATTATAGCCTATACTGGCTGATCCAGTAATCACAAACCTCACAGAATACTATAAAATGTTATACTAAATGTCTGAGTGAACATAAGCCCTAATTAGGAGAATTGTTTTGGCCTCGAAATCTGTGGGCTGTTTTGTGTGAACCAAGATCTGGACTCATACCAATTAGTCTGGTGATCTTTATGTTGTTTTATGCTTTAAGGGACTTTTTATTGCTGTCCTTGTCCCGTTTGGGAGGATTCCACTTACTTGCTGACTGACAGAAAAGGAAGTGAGGCTAAATCTCCATAGTTACATAGTTAGTCAGGTTGAAAAAAGACACAAGTCCATCTGGCTTAACCAATAAAAAACAAAAAACAGTAAAGAAATCCCAACCATACTATCCCATATACACAATCCTATACACGCAGTTGATCCAGAGGAAGGTGAAAAAAACCCAGCGAAGCATGATTCAATTTGCTACAGCAGGGGGAAAAAAATTCCTTCCTGATCCCCCTGAGAGGCAATCTGATATTCCCTGGATCAACTTTACCTATAAATATTAGTACCTATTTATATTATGTACACATAGGAAAGAATCCAGGCCTTTTTTTTAAAGCAATCTAGTGAGCTGGCCAGAACCACCTCTGGAGGGAGTCTATTCCACATTTTCACAGCTCTTACAGTGAAGAAACCTTTCTGTATTTGGACACTAGACGTAAAGAGTGCCCCCTTGTCCTCTGTGTTGACCCTAAAGTGAATAACTCAACACCAAGTTCACTATATGGACCACTTATGTATTTATACATGTTGATCATATCACTTAATCTCCTCTTCTCAAGAGAGAATAAGAATAAATTCAGTTCCTCTAATCTTTTCTCATAGCGAAACTCTTCCATGCCTCTTATCAGTTTGGTTCCATTATGGGAAAATAGCAGTAAAAAAAATGCTACAGAGGCTCTAATCTATCCCCAATTTATTTACAGGTAGATAAAAAAGATCTTGCCTGGTGTTGGTGTTTTCAGGATGGGTTCAGACTGTGTTTGGAGCGTCTCACAGCAGGGGGTCCCCGTTCACCGATTCAGGTCCGAATTTGGCTGAATTCAAACCTGAAACGGAGCCAAAGACACACAGGACTCTTCTGCAGTGCGCTCTGTGGCTGCCCCGGAAATGTGTGATTGAGAGCTGGTCACTCTCTCCAGTCATGCGAAGTGGATGCGGGGAAAACCCCATCCAATTCACAAAACCCCCATCCAATTCGCAATAGTGTGAACCCAGCCTAATTCTGTTGCGTGTACTGTGTAATCTAATCTAACCTTAGCAGTCTTTCACCAAACAAGGTTTACACTTTAGATTCTCCTAAAAGAAGGCTTGTGTCTGTGGTAAATGGATGGTGTGAAACAATGGCCCTTATGTCTGAAAGAGCTGTGTGTGTTGCCCATAACAGCTGCTTTCTTCCTTTTAGTTATTTAGGTCAGGCTCTTTTGGATATTTGCATATACAAGTCCTCTACTTACAACAAGGAATGTCACTTTTTAGAAACACAGACGTGGTAGAGGTTTTGGTAGAGGTTAGGTTTCTCGGGGAAAGGTCACTATGATCTGTCGGCACACTGTTCTACATTACACTTCACAAATGTCTACACATGTAAGAGCATACTGATACTGCAATTTTACCTTATCTTATCACTTATGATGCACTGTGATTAAATGCTGGCGTGTTTGTCCATTCACTCTGAGTCCACTGATATCTTGGACCAGATGATCATGCAGTAATTTCCTTAGGTAGTTTATTACCTACGCTGGCTCTGACAGACATGTCAAAGCAATGGAGTTAATTTACTAAAGAAAAATAGGCAGTTAACTTTGCAAGGGAAGTTGCATTTTGCAAGAGACTTTTCTCCAGAGCTTAGTGAATGAGGTGAAGCCCTACTGACTTCATCATCCAATTAAATGCAAGCAAAAATTACATTTTTAAAAATTTTCCCTGCACATGATTGGGTATTCTTTGCAAAGTGAAACTTCACCGCATTCACTAAACAAAATGAAAAGCCTATCTGCCTTAGAGCCGGTTCACACTACCGCGACCAGAAAGTCGCCCCATGAAGGAGCGACTTTTTAGCGTGACTTTGAAGAGACTTGTTTAGAGACTTGGAAGAGACTTGGAAGAGACTTGTGCACTACTTTGAAGAGACTAAAATGACAGGTGACTTTGTCTGTGGGGAATGCCTGGCTAATCTTTTTCTTCTTCCCGGAAAGTCTGATAACAAGTCGCTTGAAAAAAGATAAGGATCCGACGTAGAGGCGACTCCCATTGAAGTCTATGTGTACAAGTCGGATAAAGGCATTGAAGTAGTAAAGGAACCTTTTCTGAAGTCGGAGCGACTTCTGTAGTGCATTATAAGACGGCTCTCATTCATTTACATTGAATTTGTGATGACAAGAGACTTGGGGCGACTTGAGGGCACACAAGTCGTGTCCCAAGTCTGAGTAGTGTGAACCGGCTCTTAAAGGGTAACTCTCCTTTCATGGGGAAAAAAATAGCAAATAAAGAAAAATAATATAGCGTATACAACTGGAAGACAAGTCATATTTTAATTGAATGTTGTTAAAAATGACCTTTCCTTTTCAATCTGCAGTCGTTGTATGTTTTTGAAAATGCAATGCAATATGGCTACCTGGAGGTGTTCTGTACACAGAATGTGTACTGACCACACGGCAGAAACATCATTTCCTGCTTATGTGATTGGCTCACCAATTTTCCCAGAAGTCTACACTAAGATACAAGTCAGATTTTAGGCATCCCCTGCAACAAAAATGTAATTTTTGGTGAAATACTCCCAATCTAAAGGGATGCAGGCTCAGCAGATTTCCTCATTAGTGCTCTGCAGCTGCACAGCTGATTCTTAATGATGAAACCACTCCCATTAGACCCACTGAGCACAGAGGCACAGAGGAACAAACAGGGATTTCCTCAGAATAACAAAAGGTAGGAATCTGCAACAAATGTTGTTATAATCTTTGTAATGTACATATATCACCCAGAGGTTTACCTATAGGTACTGTAAATATCTCCTAAACATGCAACATTTAGGAGATAGTTAATGTAGATGAAGCCAGTGACGTCATTGGCGCATGCACTCTGAAAGAACGTCCACCCGTGCCATTCCTTTAGAGTCCTGTGCCGTAAACAGTGTGACATCATCGCTGCTCTGGCCACTCACACAGCTAGAATCCGCGAACCAAGAAGGAAGATCGGGGGAAGATGGAGACACCTTCAGCTGTGACAGCGCACCACTGGAGGGCTTCATTCTAAGGTAAGCTTCACATAATGTGCTAGTATGGGATGCATAGTAGAACATTAGGACATTGCTTTGCTTTACTACCGCTTTAAGTAAACCAAAACCAATTTTTAACGCCAATTAATCTTGTAATGATAATAGATCAAGTTATTAAAAGGGAATTTTGGGTTATTGTTATTTTTTAAATACTAAAGTTTCACATCCACTGCTTTGTAATGTATGGTGGGATATAGTGGCCCTGATGTGCTGGGGACATTGGTTAGGCACTTGTGCACCACATTACTACTCTCCTTGGGGCACCCAAAGGTGTCCCATGTCTTTAATAATCTTATAGTGTATACTACAAAAAAAATTATTTTCTAAAGTGTTCGTGTTTGGCTTGAAGAAAAAGTGGCAACCCTATCCTAAAGCTATCCTATCCACAGGGGCAGACTGGCAACTTTCGGCCCAGGGGGCAAGTACAAACCAGAGGCCCATGGTGCAGCGACTCTGCCCCCCTCCCACTCTCCCTCTTCCTGGCCTCCTCCTGACCCCCATTCCAAGCTGAAGTCCTGCTCCAGATACTCTCTACTTACCAGCTGAATCTGGGTCCCCGACCTGGCCAGCAGGGGGTGGTTGGGGGTAGCTGGGACAGCTTGGTCAGGGCTGCCAGGGGGAGAAATATCTCCAGGGGGGCATGGAACCGGCCTCTGCTCAGACACAGTTTACACCATCCATGCAGGGGGGGAAGCCTGCGCTCTGTCTTTGTCTTTAACCTGCACTCAGTAGGTCAGCGGCAGGGACTTTTTACTTTTCTTCACCAGGAATCCTTTAGGTATGTCTGTGGCAGAAGCAGTGTAGCCTTTTTATGGGGCATCAGAGTGGCCCAGGGGGCAATTGCCCCCCTGCCCCATGGCCCAGTCCTCCCCTGCCTATCCATACACTAATATGTGGGCTGAACAAACAAAATCTAACAGGTTCCTCCATCCACACAAACAGCAGAATCCCCCCTTCCAGGCTTTTGCATCCTGGCAGCCGCTAGACCTGTCAGAACACCCGAACAGTGACTGCAGCTGATTGGCTGAAAAATTTGGCCCAGCTGCTTCCACAAAAGCCAACTGAGTAATCAACACGACTTGATAAAGCACATGCGTGCGAAACATGTTGTCATGGCAACATCCCCTCCAACGTTCCAGGCTGGTTACACTTCCGGGTTCGAAACTTCAGCCCTCTTCTGGTTTGCTGATACGTCATGCGGTGAGCACCGGCTGGTTCGGCTTGGCTTCCGTTTAAACAATGACTTCAATACAGCTCTTTCCACAGCCTTTGGATAGTTTTCCACCTTCAGCTCACCCCAGGGGTTCAGACCAACTCACTCAGTGGACCTGCATTCATTCACTGATCACCACCTGGAATTGGTCGGGTACAGCATCAATGTTTATTGATATTCCATATATTTTAAAACTTTGACTATTCCAATAAATGTTTTTACATTCATCGGGTTGTGTACATAGTATTTTGAAAATACCAATACCTGGCTAGCGCTGCCTTCCTTTTCTCCTGGAGACAGCAAGGCCACCCATCGTTCATTTCCTCTTGTTCAAAGTTCTTAACACAGTATGGTCAGCTCATGTCCTGTTGTATACTAACAACACCCACCATTTTTCCAGTTATTTTTTATTGGCAAGTTTTAGAATAGAGGTATAATACAAATGCAAACTGTTGCAGAGCCCATTCACGGATATAACCAGATCAACTTTGTCTAGCAAGCATGTGGCAGGAAAAGGACTATCGACCATGTTAGATCCCAGTGTATATATAGCTAGTCATGTATGATAGCTAAGGGGGGTAGTCATTATCTTGGCCATTGTAGCCTCCATAGTGATGTGCAAGCAGGGACCTGAGGGCAAACATTTTTGTGGATTGATGCCAGCCCTGCCCAATTTTCTCTAGCCAAACTACTCAGACCCACCTACTCTCCAATCTCCACAACCTAAAGGTAATTGTTCCTTATAAATAATATTATTATTATTATTAATATTATAATTCAGGATTAATATGCGACAATAGTTTGGGCAGATTTAAAATATAAAGGGAGACAGAATAGTTACGATTAGTGTTGAGCGAACACGGACTGTATTATTCGGGTTATTGGATTTTTGTTACCCGGACACGGACCCGAAAACTTTACTGTATGTTCGGGTTTAAAATCCATGTTCGGTAATTTTATTTCCTGTTTTGTATGTAATGGCGCGCTTTTAATGGCGGTCTTTCAACAGCCAATCAACAAGCGTTTAACTGGTGTGCGCCATCACAGCCATGCCTACTAATGTATTAGTAGCTGTGATTGGCCAGCTGAAGCATGTGACCCAGGTCTTTATAAGCTCGAGAGACACAGCGCGGTGTGTCAGTCTGCTGTAGTGTAGGGAGAGAGCACACAGAACGGTGCTGGCTGCTGCTGATTAGGGACAGACAGGGTAAAACAACATTGTGCTGAAAAGAATGCAGGGACAGGTCGGAGTGTAGGCAGGGAAAGATATTTGAGCATTTTAGGGACAGGCTGGAGAGATTAGGCAGGGAGAGATTGGGAGACACAGGACAGAACAATCGTCCGTTAGCGATCTACATCGATTTTGCTGTGTGGAGGGTGGTGCAGTGAACAATCTTTTTGCCCTCACTTGAGCCCACTGAGGAGGAGGAGGAGGAGGGAGAAAAAAATATATTTTTATCAGTCTGTTGTGTGCAGCGTTCAGCTATATTTTACTACAGATTGCTGTTCTAATCTGCTATTTAAAAATTACAAATTTAAAGTGGAATTTTTTTTTAAGAGCACTTGCCTTGCTCTTAACTACATTTTGCTGCCATTTGCAGCACTCTAGCCTTTTCCATTGGTTTTTTAGAACCATTTTAGTGCCTGAAAGTTTGGGTCCCCATTGACTTCAATTGGGTTCGGTGTCCGGGTAAAGTTCGAAAAAAGTCCGGGACACGGACCCGGACTTTTTTTTCAAGTCCGGCCGAACCCGCCGAACACGGACATCCAGGTGTCCGCTCAACCCTAGTTACAATACAGTACAGCTAGGGTTAAGCGGACCCTGCCTATAGCTTACAATCTAATAGGGTAGGACAAGTGATACAAAAGGTAATAACTGTGAGTGTTGTTCCAAGATGAGGACTGGAACTAAGAGGGCAAAATGACTCTCCTTGGGATAACTCAGGAAGACTCAGGACCACTCTGAATTACCGACATGATCAATGGGTATTTTTTTGCACTTATTGAGCTCATATATTTTATTGGCACATTTAAAAAAAACAGAAGTTGGCAAATAAAAGAAGTTCATAGTAAAACAGAAATCACATTACCAGTCGCCTAGGTTCTTGATTACACAACCAATATAGCAGGGACCCTGGAGCATAATTTTCAGTAGGAAAGATGTTTTCAACCCTCTGTTCATTATAATTTATCAAGCCCAGCAAAATTGTTAACATACTGTAGGTTTATAATAATATTTGAGTATAGGCTCACTTTAACATATTTTGAATATATGAGCCCGAAGCCCAATGAAGAAGAGATCTGACTATATCTCGTGGTGAGCACACCTGTGTCTTATGTACCCAGTATGTACTACAATGTTTGCAGGTCCTGCACTACTCAGCAATTCTTGTGACTCAATCTGTTCTAGCAAAATCACATTTGTTTTTGGAAACTGCAGTAAATCCTTTTTTTTGCTGAATGTAAGCCAACACAGAACAGCTGAGGAATTCCAAAAGTATAGGATTTACAAAAGCATTTAAACACAACCCTTGCAGTTTTGTTTTAAATGGTTTTATGACACAAGGTCAAGCTTCAAAGCCACAAGATTCTCTGCGCAACATGTGACCTTAGAAAAGCTGTCTCAAACAAGATATTCCAAAAATGAGGCCACAATGTATTTTGCATGGGAATCTCAAGAATTATGTTACCATAGTTACTTCTATTTTACCAGTGCTAAAAAAATATAGTGTAGACCTCTATAGTGCCTTTAGCGTAAGTTGCCTTTTTTAGAGTGTCAAAGCTGACCATCATGTTTTCTCGCATTCATCGTCATATTTCTGGCAGGGAAACATACAAGCTGTCATTCTTTCATAAAGGAGGACATTAGCTCTGGGGGGATTTATGCACTAATGTATCAGCTGGTAGAGCTAGAGTAGGAGAGTATAGTGTACACAGTAAGTCACACTGGCCTCTTTGCCCCCATACCCCTTTGAAAGCCCCAGTACAAGTGACTTTCAGGATTAGGTCCTTTCAACCAGATTCTTTCAGCCAGTCAGGGACCCCAGTGAGGTCCCCTTGTTATCTGGAGTTTGCTGTTTCTGGAACTACAGGGCTACAGACGAGTACCTCGATGAGTAATTTTAATTCATATATTTGTGAGTATAATTTATGATGACTTTCTTAATAAAATAACGTGGGATAATGCACTAGGCTGGTGTGCCCTCTTTTGTTTGTTCTTTGTAGTGGCGTCGGTACCAGGGCCGGTGCTACCACTAGGCGAACTAGGCAGCCACCTAGGGCGCACTGCCACCTAGGGTGCAGCCATGGCCAGTGCCACATTCCTCTCCTGTCACCTCTTCATCCCCAATGGGCGTCACCACTAGAGAGGGGGTGTATACAGGAAGGGGGGTGTAGGGTTAAAGGGGGGCAGTGTGTATAGGAAGGAGGGTGTAGGGTAAATTGGAGCAGTGTGTATGGGAAGGGGGTGTAGAGTTAATGGAGGTGTAGGGTTAAAGGGGGCCAGTGTGTGCAGGAAGGGGGTGTTGCATTAAAGGGGGGCAGTGTGTGCAGGAAGGGAGGGGGTGTAGGGTTAAAGGGGGCAGTATGTATAGAAAGGGGGGTGTAGGGTTAAATGGGAGCAGTGTGTAAAGGAAGGGGGATGTAGAGTTAAAGGGGGTGTAGGGTTAAAGGGGGGAAGTGGGTGCAGGAAGGGGAGTATAGCATTAAAGGGGAGCAGTGTGTGCAGGAAGGGGGATGTAGCATTAAAGGAGGGCAGTGTGTGCAGGACGGGGTGTAGCATTAAAGGGGGCCAGTGTGCGCAGGAAAATGGTGTAGGGTTAAAGGGGGTCAGTGTGTGCAGGAAGGGGGTGTAGCATTAAAGGGGGGCAGTGTGTGCAGGAAGGGGAGTGTAGCATTAAAGGAGTGCAGTGTGTGCAGGACGGGGGTGTAGCATTAAAGGGGTACAGGGTCGGGGGGCATAATATGCAGGAAGGGGGGGGGCAACGTGTACAGTTTTTTTTTGGGGGGGGGTGCAATTGGCTTGTCTTGCCTAGGGTGCAAAATTGTCTAGCACCGGCCCTGTTCGGTACATCCCCAGTCCGAAAGTGCAGCAAGATTTAAGACTGTATATCCATGTCTTGGAGTCATTCTCAATACCTTTTACTGGAATATCACACTTTTGTGCAGGAGATTTTTTCTTGTTGTCTCTACTTGTGTAGACAGGGGTGGAGGACAAAAAACACAAAAAGCCTTACACCAGGTAGGTGTTTGGGTCACAGCGCTACACTCTCCCTGGATTGATGATAACAAACCAAAAGATTGTGTATGACATAATTTATAAACGTAAAGATAAATACAGCATTCAATAAATAATGTGGACTACTGAGTGGGTGGCCCAACACCTAGACACACAACTACTTTTCACTAGGAGAGGAAACTCCACCTCTGAAGACAAAAGTAAGGTAAGGGTGGGGACTCTTCCTCTTTTTCAGCTCAGAGCTTTCTCGTGGACTATATGCGCTCTTTTTATTGTATACATTTTGTGAGTATCTAATATGTTGTTTTTATTAAAGTTTTTCGATCTTTTTACTACACCAGAGGTCTGCGCTGTTTTCTCCCTTCCCTTGCTTTTGTCTTCAGTGGTAGAGGACCCCCAGGTGGCTTGGTGGGCTAGCATTTCCCCTCAGGGCAGAATTTGTGCGGCCTGGTGTGGTCTGGGCCAGGGGGGGGGGGGGGGTATGGTGCGGTCATTCTACCACCCCCCCCCCGGCTCATGGAGCACCAGCCGCCACTGTTTATTAACATACAATGCAAGAAACCGAGCCCCTATACCTTTAACTCTTTGAAAGGACAGACTGTGTTCAAATCTATTTACAATTGATAATGAAGGTCTGTCTGCAGAATAAAGATGGGGTATGGTAGACACAGCTGTTAGTGGAAGTAAACTTCTTTTTAAAAATATTTGCTAACAGCATGCGCAGCTCAGCGAACATTTACGGCCCTGATCTGTGCTGCAGCAATGTGACTCCTGTGTGCATGTGCAGGAGTGACATCATTGCGGTACGGGCCTGTCAAACGGCTGAAGGCACGGAACCCGGAAAGGAAAACTAGGCGAAGATGGAAGTGCCTCGGGCCCACTGGATCGATCCCACAGCAGCACTGGAAGGCACAATTTGACAGATAAGTCTGCCATAATGTACTAATATGCTGTGCATACTAGCACATTATAGCGCAACCCTTGTGGGGGCCCCTAAAAAAGAGAATTATATAGCAGAGAATTATATAGCCCCCTCATA
Organism: Pelophylax lessonae; assembly: GCF_965119305.1. Lineage (NCBI taxonomy): Eukaryota > Metazoa > Chordata > Amphibia > Anura > Ranidae > Pelophylax > Pelophylax lessonae. Next base: position 554,487,562 of record NC_138769.1, on the reverse strand, counting down.
CCAAAGAGAACTATGTACCATTTTTCCTTGCTGGAGGGTCCAGAATAAACAAAAATATAAGCTGTAACTTTTAATTTTTATTTAAAGCTATGCTGTTTGAATGGGGATATATAACAAATACAACATGTAAAGTAGGTGTTATACCAATTAGCACTCTCTAGTGTGTGTTACTAGTGTTGAGAGTAGGTAAAAACATTTCTGGCTAGGGATAAACCTAAGTCACCTAATTGGGTCAGGGTTACTAGAGGCCAGGGCTGTAAAACTTATTCAGGCAGCCCTCTGGTGCCTACCCCGGTATATCTGGAAGGCTGGAGAACCTTCTAGAGAGGGCAGTGTGCACCACAAATTAGTCTTCCACTGGCCGATACCTATCCCACTTCTGACACAACTAACTGAAGGGGTTAATTCTTACTGTCTGCCTCCATGCCACCTTTGTAGATATAAAAAGGGGAGGGGAATAACATGGTTATTACCAGGTACAAAGCAATTGGCATAATAGGTAAGATGATGTCATAAATAATATATAATATAATAAATGATCCGTAACATAACATTGGTATTATACAGCCAATTGCCAAGTGTTGCTAAAAAAGAAAAAAAGGGAAGGGGGGGGAAAGTGACGGAATGGCTACCACTAGACGTCACTTCCTTGATTCCGTAGAACGCATGCCGGCTGCGTCCCCAAAGGAGCTGTGATCACTGTTCAAGTGGATATTATATCGTTTACATGCCCAATATTTTTTACTGCTTGTGAGTACTTTTAACCATTTGAATTATTAAACTTTTTACGGGCTTCACTATGTTATTTTATTCCTTTTTTGAGTGACCTCAGAGAGAGTTTCCTGGTTGGAGAACTACAGGCCCAAACAGCTCTTAGGCTAAATTGACCCACTGGCTCTGGTGAGTGGATTCTCTTAGGGGGACCCGAGGCACCTTCCACTGTGTGGAGCATCATAGCACCTTTGGCATCAGCACTTTATTGAGCATTATTGCACCTAATTAAGAGACTATCAATTTGAGTAATTTTGTGAATTGCTGCTCTGTGGACATTGATACTGTTTGCACCTTTGCACCTATATTGAGCCCCTTATTTTGGCTCAGTTCCATTGTATTTAATATTGTTTTGATTCAGCACTATTGCTTATACAGGTACGTATGATCCAATTCAGCACTATTGCACTTTATTGTTTATGTATTCATGTTATTCATATCTAAGTGTTCGTATTTCACCGTCATTGCAAGCGCTGCTTTTCGGCATATTCATTATTCTGAGTTTTTACTTAGTGGGCAGCAGCTGCAGTGCACATAACTTACCACTATTTTTATTTTTTTATTTAAAACATTCAACTCCTAGCATGGGTTATAATTTTTTGTGATTCACTAGAACTGCTGGTATTGCTTAATGTACTGCTAGAGTTCGACACGTTTCGCCAACATTGCTTCTTCAGGACTTCTTAGTCTTTGCAGCAAAAAGCATTGGCATGTCTATAAAGAAAAAATCATCATAATCAATAATGTATATATAACAAATGGCAATAAACATGGTAATATGCTGCATCCATCAAATAAACTTACATGTTTGTACATGAGCCCAGTTATAGATGGTGATATGATATTAGGGTAGAGTTGCGTAGTGAATTAGCTGTCATATCATATGATGCAAAATGTTTCTATAATGATAAAAAAAAGGGGCAGATATGTCACACAATCGCTTACTCGTGGCAAAAATAGGTAACTCTCAACAAAATATAACTCTTACTTTTTTACTGTTTCCTGAAAGAAACATCAGACATCGTCAGAAAAATAGAGACAGTCTGTTTTCCAGCATAGGTTACCACTGTAAATAAATAACAGCAGCCTGGAGTAAAGGACATACCATTGTGTCAATGTAAAACTGGTAAAATTGGTGACAATCTATATAATACTTCAATGAAACCAGTCAGTATCATGAGAAAAGCAAGCTTGAAACCAGTCAGTATCATGAGAAAAGCAAGCAAAAAATACCTAATCACACTGATGCATATAATGTGCATCAGATAAGGCCTATCTGTGATGTATACTCTCCATCACCAGGAAGCCATCTAAAAATGTCAGATGACTGTTAGTTCCCTCAGGGGTGATCAGCAAGAGTTGCACCTGTCCAAGTTTGTGAAGGAGGAAGAAAGAAGAGGACTTTGTGTAAATAGGGAGGAAGCTGTCCCTTTGTTCATAGTTCTGGACATATTTCAAGTTGGACATCCCATAATTCCCTACCCCATCCAAGTTATCAACCCCTAATAAAACATCAAAAACAAGCCAAGGACTGTTTACTGTGTTGAAATGCATGAAGGAAATGCTGTGTGCCTTGTCGTGTAGCCATGGGGAATCCTCACTACTGCAGCTCATATGAGGGTTGTGCTACACCAATTTGGCTGCAAAAGTGGAAATACACTTTAGGTTATTATTCTTATGGGGACACAACTAGGGTTGCACTGATACCGTTTTTGTATCAGCGAGTACCCGCTGATACCGAGTAATGATTCTTGGCGCAAATCTCACTGCAAAGAATCGCATGCAATTTCCATGTGTGTTTTCAATAATACTCAAAAGGCTGCTGAAAAACAAGCCTAAGGATAAGAGCAACAATACAAATGATAAAAGTTGATTTTTAAAAAAAAGACTGTCTTACCAGTGCCCATCAATGCAGTCTGACCAGTGCCCATCAATGCAGCCTGACCAGTGCCCATCAATGCAGCCTGTCTGACCAGTGCCCAGCAATGCAGCCTGACCAGTGTCCATCAATGCAGCCTGACCAGCAGGGCAGCCATCAGGGGGGGACAGCCCATACACATGTAGGGGGCCCAGGCATTCCGAGGAGCCCAGCCACCCAGGCCCCAACCAACAAGACAGAGTTGTTGCTGCTGTAGTAACTAGCAATTGCTAAAACATGGAGGATGCAGAGTAAGCCGATGCAGCTGAAGGGATGCCTCTTTGCTGAAAATGTGAGGCTGTCTCTTTGCTGGATTGGGATGTTTCTTTGTTGAATATATGAAGCTATCACTTTACTGGATTGTGATGTCTCTTTGCTGAATATATGAGGCTGTCTCTTTGTTGGATTAAGATGTCTCTTTGCTGTATATATGAGGCTGTCTCTTTACTGGATTGGAATGTCTCTTTGCTGAATATATGGGGATGTCTCTTTGATGGATTGGATTCATTTTCATTCATTAAGTTGTAAGAGTGTTAAAATAGAAGTGGGTGCACTGAAGGACTCGGTGGGATGGCCAGTGGGCAGATTCGGCGGGACGGATAGAGGGCGGGCCCCGCAAAATGTTGGTGGTCAGGCCAAGAGGGGCCCAGGCCTAAAGCTGTGTAAGGGGCCCCACAATTTCTGATGGCTGCCCTGCTGACCAGTGCCCAGCAATGCAGCCTCAACAGTACCCGGCAATGCAGCCTGACCAGTGCCCAGCAATGCAGCACATCTGACCACTGCCTATCTATGCAGCCTGACCAGTGCTCAGCAATGCAGCCTGTCTAGTGCCCATCAATGCAGCCTGACCAATGCCCAGCAATGCAGCCTGACCAGTGCCCAGCAATGCAGCCTACCTTGTGCCCATCAATGCAGCCTGACCAGTGCCCAGCAATGCAGCCTCACCAGTGCCCAGCAATGCAGCCTCACCAGTGCAGGGGATCAGAGAGGGAAAAGGAAGAGGAGAGCCTTGGAGAGTATCGGATTAAGCATCAGAGAATTTGCTCGAGTACAAGTACTCGTGAAAATGCTTAGTATCAATGCAACCTTAAGCTGGATATACACTATCCAACTTTTGTTGGTAGATTTCCTTCAGATTTACCTTTTCTATGTAGTGCAAGGGCCTGCCAGATTGCATACAAATTGAAAGTGTTTAGCTTTGACCTCATATTATCTGGTTTTGGTAAGTCTAAAGGAAAAAGTCTTCAGAAAATCTTATAGTGTGTATGGCCCATTAGACACAACCAGACTCAGTCACTTGTCCTTATAATCAACAATTACAAAGGAGACACAGGCACTGTCTTTATATATGAGTGACATTATCTTTACTGCTGATAAATGACTGTATTACACAGGAGTGCTTGTCTGATACTGATAAACCACCACAATGGTGGAAAAGGTCTAACAGTAGCAAACATAAAAAAGGAATGTCCCTCTTAAAGAAGCACACTTTTTTTCTTGTACAAAAAGGGGACAACTGTCACACACAAGGCGTTAAAGCTCTGGTAAAATACACAATGTTCTTTGAATGGAGACAGTGCCGAGCAAGTACCCCCTGTGGTTAGTGTGCAGAAGGGAAGCCACTTGGTACAGGACCTGGAAGATAGTCACTATTGCTATGGTAGTGGACCTCACGTCCACAGCACAGACCTCACGTGTCCACTTATTAACTTCTTCCATTCCACACCTTGTTGGGCCTTCATAATGCAGGTTCAGTCTCGGTTGCTACTGGGAATTGACTGCTAGGGTAGGAGCCAGAACAATGACCCCCCTCGCTACTGGAGGACCTGACACCTACACCAGGAACCATGCTTTGCAACCGTCTGCATGTAACTTGTGCTAGTTTTTGGTTACCAATAGCAAATACATTACTCTTCCTGCTTGTCTCTTAGAGTAGACCTGTTGTAGTGCTTTTCGTCATACCCCATGTGTGCTTTACTGACCCAAGTTCTTTTCTTACTCCAGAACCAACTTGCATCTCTTTAAATAACTTCAGATCAGGCTGAACAGTTGATGCAACTTTATTGAGAAGTCTTTGGCATTACACCATCACAGGTGACAATCCATGACTGGTGTGTTCCATGTCCTGGCTGTCTTCCAGATTACCAGTTCCTCCAAAGGACTGCATGGCGCAGCAGTCCTCTTTCACAGCAATCACAGCGTATCTCGGTAAGAGCAGCCTTGGACCCCAGCCTTCCCCCTGTTTATATCCCAAGTGGGCAGGCTGGATCCAAAAAGCCTGAGAACAGCAGCATACAAATTAATGAGGAGGTCCAGCCCCCTACGAAAAAATTAAAAGTCAGCAGCTACAAATACTCTACAGTAGCTGCTGACTTTTAATATTAGGGCACTTACCTGTCCTGGAATCCAGCGGTGTCGGCACCCCAGCTGATGATTCCATCAGCTCTCGGGTGCTGGCGCTGCCATTGCCTATAGGGGAAACCAGCAGTGAAGCCTTGCGGCTTCACAGCTCGTTCCCTACTGTGCATGCGCGAAGTGCGCTGAGCCTTGTGAATGGCCCGTGGCAGGGGAAGGAGGAGGGGGGCTGAACTTCAAGAACTGGCGAGATGACCCGGAAGTGGGAGTGGGTACCTGTCAAAGCCAGGTACTCGTCCCCCCCCCCCCCAAAAGGTACCAAATGTGGCTCCGGAGGGGGGAGGAGAAATATAAGAATAGCTTCCCCTTTTGGGTGGAGCTCTGCTATAACTCTTTCCCCCGGGCCTGGGCCAGCCACTAACTGAACTAACTTTTCTGTACGCAACCTGCCTACAAATCTACTGTTGTGGGATACATGAATACACTGATACACAACCACTAAGGGAATAATAGGGCATGTGTGATAATTAGTTCACAAGAAATTTTCTGAACTAGAAAAAAGATTTTAAAAAAATGCATATTTTATCTGGAATAATAAAACAGGATGGTGCAAATATTTGTTTCATAAAAATACAAATGGGGTATATTTATAAAGCAGTGAATGTGACATTCACTAAATATTCACTGAATACCGCATAGAGATATTATCTACCTGTTTTCCATATATACATTACTTTGAACTAGCTGCAATTAATCAATGGAACTTTTTTAGGGTTAGTGTGCCTTTAACAAGCTTTCCTTCCTTAATCAGTCCTGAGAGATTTATTCATCCTGTAAAAGATGTGGATAATTTAAAATTAACAATTAAGTAATTAATTGTGTTAATTTATTTAATGCTAATAAGAAAATAGATCTTGCAGACATGGTTGGGGATTCGTATTATGAAAAAATGTACATGCTTGCTATTGAATTGAAACTGATATTTGATAATTCTTAATTCTTTCTACACATCATTTGACTGTAGCTGAGCAAAATACAGTTGTATAATCTCCTTTCTACCTACAACTATGTAGGGTAAGGGCCTGCCTAAGGGCTTGTTTACACCAGTGGGCACGTTATATCACAGCCGATTTGGTGTGCTGTGAAGGAAGCAATACCAATGCGTTGTAATGACACATCGCAAATTTTTTTTCAACCTTATTGAAATGTGAAAAAATTAAATTTCACTAAATTTTATGTACCACAGCATGTTGTGATGAGGTGTAGTTCTCACTACAGTGTGCGCTGTGCTGTATAAAAACACACCTTGTCCTGCTTTTTCCAGCACACACCACTGTAGAGCAGTGGTGTGAACTGAATTCATAGGACTCAAGGCAAATTGCATTGTCTGTGCGTTGACCGGCGCTGCCTGACGCCCATGTGAATGGGCCCTAACTGAATGGGTTGCTTGGGTAGGCCTTCACATGACATAGTTGTTGGTAATTTACCTGAGATTGTGTAATTCTGATTGTTACATGTATGACCATGTCAACATTTTATTTAAATCTGTTCTCCCCTGTCATTCCTAACATAAAACTGTTAAACTAAGCTTCTGTGCTAATTATCAGTAATTATAATGATTACATTCTGCAGGCATAAAGCCCAGCACTCCTAGTGTTTTCAAACTTATTTAGGAATCTTTTTAAAAGTATGAATGCCTGTAAATGTATTATGTATGCATGTCCTGTCCTTGGGTTGTTGGTTTTGAAATGCTGCAAATAGGAAATGGAGAGAAAAACAACGTCTCAGCCATATGCCTTGTCCATGCTGTTAAACCCCCAGCCAAAAGGGACTAATATGCAATCGAATAGTTTAAATGCAGCTGCTGGGCGCATATCCTTACCTTAGATTGTAAGCTCCTTGAGGGCAGGGACTGATGTGAATGTACAATGTATATGTAAAGCGCTGTGTAAATTGACAGCACTATATAAGAATCTGAAATAAATAAAATAAATAAATATCCAAATCCTTGTGATGGACAGATTATCTCTACCCTGACCTTGTTGTTATTTCACATGCATAGTGCCAGATAGTTAGGTCTTTATTACTGTATATGTAGTGATCACCTTCCAATACATTGGTAGATTAACCTGTTTATTGCAATTTAGTTTATATTAACCCTGTCCCATCTGGTCTTTTACTCAATAGCTAGTTTTAGCTTAGGCCTCGATAAGCCAGGTTAGGCTTCTGATGGCCAATTTGGGATCATTAGCTTAGAGGTCCAGTTGCATGGCGGATTATAAACTATTAGTGAGGGACTAAAGCACAAAGTCGATAGGCTGACTTTGAGTTCCAGTGCAACACAGTTCATGCTTTTGAGAAGCTGCATTCCAGGCTGGTTGGGCAACAGTTAGAGGATCTCCCAATGACCACAGATCTTGTCTTCAGGTAGACACAAAGACAGATGCTGCATCATCCTTATGAGCCCCTGCAACTGGACTTTGCTGCAACATTCATCTTGATGTATCTCTATTAATAACTACAGTATACTGTATATATCCGGGTATATGAGCACAATTCCACCAAGACTCCTATTTGCTAATATTATCTGTTTGTACATTGTATGTACTGTATGTACTATTATTAAACTGTTTTTTATATAAAGCTTGTTATATTTCCATACTGGGGTACATCTGTATACTTATAGTTAATGTTATATGCTGGAGACAGTAGTATCTATGCTCCCAATTACTTTGATTAGATTACTGGTTAATTTACCAGAAAGGGAATCCCCTCTATTCAGGCCAATTGTATCTGGGATTAGCTGTGTACAGAGTGCAGAGTTCAGGAGTGAGTTACGTACAGAGTGCAGAGTTCAGGAGTGAGTTACGTACAGAGTGCAGAGTTCAGGAGTGAGTTTCCTACAGAGCGCAGAGTTCAGGGGTGTGCTTATCCCTTAGGGCAGGGGTCTCCAAACTTTCTGAACAAAGGGCCATTTTACTGTCCTTCAAACTTTGGGGGGGGGGGGGCACGCTGTGGCCAGTGGGATTAGAAAATGCCCCGGCCTCAAAATAAGTAAACAATGCCCCATGATTGGTATTAGGGGAGTATTAGTGCCTAATTGCTGGTATGTCAGTGGGAGGAATAGTGTCCCATCTTTGGTGTCAATGGTAGGAATAGTGCCCCATTGTTGGTGTCAATGGGAGGAATAGTGCCCCGTTATTGGTGTCAATGGGAGGAATAGTGCCCCATCATCGGTGTCAATGGGAGGAATAGTGTGCCATCATTAATGTCAATGGGATGGGAGGAATAGTGCCCATCATTGGTGTCAGTAGGAGGAATAGCACCCCATTTTCGGTGTCAGTGGAGGGAAATATGCCCCACTATTAGAATAATGCCTCCAAGGACAGATGAAAACAATCAAAGGGCTGCATGCAGCCCCTCGGTCACAGTTTGGAGACCACTGCCTTAGAGTGAACTCTTTTTTATGATATGCACAGTTTTTTTGCACTAATATTTGGTTATGGCAGATCATGATTGTTACAGTTTCAGTGTATTATTTGTGACAACTGTTGTTCGATGGTTTAGACACTTTATATACACAATTTATTACTTGCCACAGGTGAGCAGATGTCTCTCTGCCCAATCTTTCAGGCATGAAAACTGCAGCAATTCAGCTAAAATTTGGCCAACCAGAAGCAACTGAGCCCATGAGATCTGACACCTTCTTCTCTCATTTCATCATAAAAGGTAAGAATCAGCTCAGTTGCAGTTGGAAGCAGTCTTTATTACCATCTAGGAGTGCTGTTAAATGCCTCAATTCTCAAATGAAAGCAGTATTTTGATGTCAGATCAGGCTGGGATCGGCATATTCATTGACATCATAAGGTCTGAATACTTTTGACTATGTCTAAAAAAAAAGTCCCTTTGATGTGTCACTTTCATAAAACTGTGAGCCACCTGAAACTAGTTTTTACCCTTCGTTTACTTATTGATCCTACCTCATTTCCTTCAATGAGTAGTATGAATATGATTCATCACTCAGCTATGTGATATGAGGTCAACTCCTCTGGCTACCTTTCTTTATCACCATTTTGTATTGCAATTACGCATTAATCTGCATATGACCTTTGGTTTAGTCTTTGAATTATTTAATCTAAAATTTGCGGGCAGTAAATTGAAAGGCAAATACAGTCATTGCAAGCTGTGTAATATACCTGACGTGGGAGATGTCAGTGTCTCAGCTGAAGGCTAAGCATCCCACCATAAATGTTGCATACAAAAGATCGCTTGCAGCTTTTGTGCTTTTTGTTACTCCATAAATATATGGGTTTCGAACTAACAGAGTAACAATAGTACCCATGGCATATGTGATCTCTTCAACATTTATTCCTTAAGATGGTCCATACATGTTAAGATTTCCCTATCAACACTAAACAGCATGGATGGAGGAATCTGCAGTCCTGGCTATGGTATTCTGATACTCATCTAATTTGGATGCAGATACGGTTCTGCCAAGAATTTTTATTTACCTCGCTCAATTGGCAAATGTTAATTGAAATATTGACTTCTGTCATTTTGTGTGTGGGGGGGGGCACCATAAAACGAATTTCAGCTCATTCAGCAGGAATCACCAGAAAGTTAATCCATATATGGCTAACTTTGAGAAGGAACTGAACTTTGGAAGCTGTTCTTAAAGAAGGCAGAAGGCTAGGGACTAGTCCCTGTATTGCCTGTGGTCTCCATACGGTTGATTTCCCACACCTTGTCTGCACTGTCTCTATTTGGAGGCTTCAAGAAGCGAGTAAAGACGCTGGAACCCTGATGTTTCATTAACCACTTTACCACCGGAGGATTTTGCTGTCTTAAGTCCAGGCCTCTTTTTGCGATTCGGCACTGTTCGACTTTAACTGACAATTGCGCGGTCATGCAACGCCGTACCCAAACGAAATTTACATCCTTTCTTTCCCACAAACAGAGCTTTCTTTTGGTGGTATTTGATCACCTCTGCACTTTTTATTTTTTGCGATATTAATAAAAAAATGCAAACATTTTGAAAAAATAACAATATTTTTCTACTTTGACAGTAAAAAAATATCCAATATATTCAATTTTTGTCATATATTTAGGCCAAAATGTATTTAGCTATATGTCTTTGACAAAAAAATTCTCAATGAGCGTATTTTGAACCGCTTTATGACCGGAAGGTTTTACCCCATTCCTGACCAGGCCATATTTTGCAATTCGGCACTGCGTTACGTTATTTTTTTCACGTCGTTATGTCATTTTTTTCCCCACAAATAGAGCTTTCTTTTGGTGGTATTTGATCACCTGTGCGATTTTTACTTTTTGCGTTATAAACAAAAAAAGAGCGACAATTTTGAAAAAACAACAATATTTTTCACATTTTTTTTATATGAAATTCCCCCCCCAAAAAAATGTAAAAATCTAAATTTTTTATCATTTTTGGCCAATTTGTCTTCTGCTACATATTTTTGGTAAAAAAAAATCGCAATAAGCGTATTTTGATTGGTTTGCGCAAAAGTTATTGCGTTTACTAACTAAGGGAAACATTTCTGTCATTTTTGGTGGGTTTTTTTTAACGAGTAATGGCGGCGATCTGCGATTTTTTTGTGGGACTGCGACATTGCGGCGGACAGATCGGACCCTTGACTGACATTTTTGACACTTTTGGGGGTACCAGTGACATTACTACAGTAATCAGTGCTATACATATGCACTGTTACTGTAAAAATGACACTGGCAGGGAAGGGGTTAATTTTTATTGGAGAGGGAGGGGTTAATGTATGCCTGGTGCTTACTGACGTGTGTGGGGGGAGGTGACTGAGTGACACAGGGACAGATCGCATGTTCAGCTATGCTGAATCCTGCAATCTGACCCTGCCTGTCACTTAGGAGATGTGTAAACAAAGCGGGAGGATTTCCACACTAGATCCTCGACGATTGGGGAAGAGCAGCGGTGATCACCGCCACTCCTCCCCTGGCCCGACTCCCGCTGTAACTGAATACAGCGGGAGCGAGCCTCCGGCGGCGCACGCGCCGCCGAGAAGGGGAATTGTCTGGTAACGTAGGTCTACGTCGCCAAACGATAACGAGCCACTTTGCCGCAGTACAGTCAATGTGACTGGTCGGCAAGTGGTTAAATTTTGGTTTTATATTTTTATTGTTGTCCAAAAGTAAAAAGATAGTATAACTTTGGGGCATCTGAATATTAGGTAGGCATGCTCTACACACTGAAGGGTTACTACAGGCACGTTAGGTTGTGATGGGATAGGTAAATCTGGAAAAAAAGCCACACCATAATATTGAAGTCCAAAAGTGGGTTTATTTCAAGCATAAATTGAATTAGCAAAGCAACGTACAGCAACTGGTTACTGGTTACTTAAACCCTGCTTATGAATGTTGCTATGCCAAATCACTGTTCTAACCCTGATTAAGGGGAAAGTCTACATCCCCCGAATTTCAAGAATTCATATTTGAAATATACCTGTTTTAGTCTCAACAATTCAATTCCAGATTTATCCATCTGTGAGGAGGTGACCAACTTGGTAGAAGCAGAGCTTTGCTTCCTCATATCAGAGCCTCCAGCACAGACAAAAATGAACAGCACAATATTGATAACTCCAAATCTTCTGAGACTAGCAGTCAGAGGCAGCAATGTCTTAGATCTCACGCTGCAGATGTAAAGCTATGAGGCTGTAGACATAGGAGTGCCTGAGCACCCACATAACCCCGGAGAGTGTGCTATGATTTTTCAGGAGGAATGTGGGACAAAAGATCAATTTTTCAGATTACTACTTGGTAAAGTTAAACATTATTGTCCCCTTTAAAATGGAACTGCACTTCATCTAAGCACCACAAACCAAAAAAATTCTAATTATTATTTTTATATATTGAGAACAACCCCCCCCCCTCCCAGCCATATATGTCTCCATGCTTTACTTTGCTGGGAAATCACTTTGAAAAACACCCCCTAGCATTTCTGGCTGTGGCCATCTTGAATAGGGGCAGATGCTTTGTATAGCATTTACTTCCTGGAATCTATCTGTCCTTAGCACAGGCATGAAGGCAGGAGTATGTGCTTAGCTGAGAAAGCCCCTCCTCCCCTCCTGAAGACTCTGGGGATGTATGACATCATTTGCCTAGGCATGGAAACCAGGAAGTAACTGAAGAAATGAAAAAAAAAGTTTAAAACAAGTAAATATTATATACTTTCCTTTCTATTTACTAATGCTAATAGCATAAGGATTAAAAATAGTCAAAGTTGATTGAGAGCGTAAAGTTCCACTTTACCATAGCAAATCTTCACTTTTAGAGTTAAGGTTCACTTTAAAATATACCTGTGCCCCAATTAGCTTTTCCCTACATATGCTGTCATGCAAAAGGTATGGAATAAGACAAGGCAGAGGTCACTGGGTTCAATACATTAAGCCCACTATGGGGTAATGGGCATTACACTGAGTTGAAGTCTTTAATAGATGGGGCTAAGTGGAAACATTATGGTATAACACACCTATTTGATAATGGTAAACTGTGTCCTTTCCGCATTCTACAAGCCAAGCACAGCCTCCCACAATCTATGAATTTTTACTACTTACAACTACAAAAAGCCATAAGGGCTCAGCCCAGAGTGGACCTTGGGGTAATGTCACCTACCCCTATATTTTATTATATGTCAGAGGTGGAAGTATACTATGGTTTTATATCCAGGTGTTATTACATGTTGCTGCTCATTTTCTTGAAGGGTTTTCAGTTTAGAGCTGAGCATAGATGGGAGCAAGATGTGGGATCCTTTAAGGAGGCGCAGTGGGAGGAAGCGCTGCAGGCTGTACAAATGTGTTCCCTTAATGTCACCCAGTGGTTTCCATTGCTATATATTCTCCTCAGGGTTCACCTTACACCTGGGAGGTTATTCAAATTTGGGATGAGAGAGGACCCTATATGTACCAGGTGATGGTGACTTAATTCATCTTTTATGGAGATGCCCAAAATGACACCTATATTGGATGAAAGTCATTAATACACTTTGCAGAATATTCACAGTTGATCCTAATACAGATTCCAAACTTTGTCTATTGGGGATTGTGGATGATCTTCAGGTAGAAGATATTACTAAACAAGCTATGGCCAGGGCTCTATTTCATGCCCATAAACAGAACCCTCCCTCGTGGAAGGAGTGGGTAGTACAAATGGGCAACACACTATGCCTAGAAGCCTAGAAAAATACAGGTAAAGACCAAATGTTCTGGTCTCCTTGGCTAGAAATGCCAGAGCTATCCCCTGTAGATTAATTCTGCACAGACTTTTGTGATGTACTTGGTGCCAAGTGTACTTTGGTATAGTCAGTATGATTGGAGTCAGTGCTAGAATAACAGGTTGTACTGCTGTTAGAATGGTTTTGAAACATTGTGATGATGTAACAATACTGAAATTTGCAATTGCTGTATAGTCATGCATGTTGTAATCTCTGTGGAACAGACAATTGTTTGTATCTTGCTGCATGTTTTCAATAAACCTCTTTTTTGAGATTATAAAAAATTTAACCATGCCCAGGTATTGTCTATTAAATAACAATCCATAAATAATCACTGACTTCTGTAGCTGCAGTCACTGTGGAGTAACTAATTTTCAGTGTTCTCAGCAGAAAGTAGTTTCAATATCTGATCCCCTCATGTTGGGGAAGGATGTACCAGTAAGTCCTCTCTGAACCGTGCTTCTGTGTGTGCCTGCATTGGCACTGTCCTGTGACCATGCTGTGACTGGATACAGCGGATCACTGCCACAAGATAGGAACACAAGGCACAGAGCTAACAAGAGTGGCTCTGTGCCTTGTGAGTGCTGTGACCAATCACAGCATCACAACATGTAAACAAAGCCTGCTATTAGCAGTCATGTCTCATTTCTAGATTGTAAGCTCTAACCAGCAGGGCCCTCTGATTCCTGTTTTGAATTGTACTGTAACTGTATTGTCTTCCCCCACACTGTAAAGCGCTGCGCAAACTGTTGGCGCTATATAAATCCTGTATAATAATAATAATAATATACTGGCTGATGATCAGGAAGCCCTCCTTTCTTTCACACACCTATTAACCACTTGCCGACCGGTCATGTTGACCGTACTGTGGTAAAGTGGCTCGTTATCGTCCAGCAACGTAGACCTACGTCGCTGGACTCCTCCCCTTGTGGGCGGCGCGCGCGTGCTGCCGGAGGGTCGCTCCCGCTATATTCAGTCACAGCGGGAGTCGGGCCAGGGGAGGAGTGGCGGTAATCACCGCCGCTCTTCCCCGATCGTCGGGGATCGAGTGTGGAAATCCGCCCACTTGTGTAAACAAAGCGGGCGGATCTCCTAAGTGACAGGCAGGGTCAGATTGCAGGATTCAGCATAGCTGAACCTGCGATCTGTGCCTGTGTCACTCAGTCCCCTCCCCCCACACACGTTAGTAAGCACCAGGCATACATTAACCCCTTGATCACCAATAAAAGTTAACCCCTTCCCTGCCAGTGTCATTTTTACAGTAACAGTGCATATTTATAGCACTGATTACTGTAGTAATGTCACTGGTACCCCCAAAAGTGTCAAAAATGTCAGTCAAGGGTCCGATCTGTCCGCCGCAATGTCGCAGTCCCGCAAAAAAATCGCAGATCGCCGCCATTACTAGTTAAAAAAAAAACAATAAAAATGACATAAATTTCCCGTAGTTAGTAGCTGCGATAACTTTTGCACAAACCAAACAAAATACGCTTATTGCGATTTTTTTACCAAAAATATGTAGCAGAAACAAATTGGCCTAAAATGTTAAAAAATTTTGATTTTTACTTTTTTGGGGGGGGGGGATTTCATATAAAAAAATTTAAAAAAATATTGTTATTTTTTCAAAATTGTCGCTCTTTTTTTGTTTATAGCACAAAAAGTAAAAATCGCACAGGTGCACAGGTGATCCTGTGAAAAAAAGGACATAAATTTAATTTGGGTACAGCATCGCACGACCGCGCAATTGTCCGTTAAATTAACGCAGTGCCGAATCGCAAAATATGGCCTGGTCAGGAATGGGGTAAAATCTTTCGGTCTTAAAGCGGTTAAGAATACGCTCATTGAGAATTTTTTTGCCAAAGACATGTAGGTAAATACGTTTTGGTCTAAATATATGACAAAAATTAAATATATTGAATATTTTTTAACTGTCAAAGTAGAAAAATATTGTTATTTTTCAAAATTTTCACATTTTTTTATTAATATCGCAAAAAATAAAAAGTGCAGAGGTGATAAAATACCACCAAAAGAAAGCTCTGTTTGTGGGAAAAAAAGGACGTAAATTTAGTTTGGGTACGGCGTTGCATGATCGCGCAATTGTCAGTTAAAGCCGCACAGTGCCGAATCACAAAAAGTGGCCTGGACGTAAGACAGCAAAATCCTCCGGTGGTAAAGTGGTTAACCCGTTCATCTCCATCTTTCTGCTGTATGTGATCTCCACATTAACCTTTTTACCTCCTGATCCCTCTGTATTCGACCTTTCAATTTATTGTATCTAGTGCACCACTACTACCAAACTCCATGTTTTAACACCTTCAATAACAGCTTGTTTCTTAATTTACAAAAAAAAAGTGTGGCAAAAAATGAGATCACCTTTGGGTGTCTAATTTCCAAAAAGGGGTTATGTTGGTTTTTTTGTACTGTCCTGGCATTTTTATTTGCTATGTTTAAAACTGAAAGTTTTACATTGATGTAATGTATAAAGTGTAAATGTAGAGCTTGCAAAGGGCTAACTCTTATCATGTTTGGTGGGCCAGATGGAGAAGCAGGAGTGTGAAGGGATGGGAAGCATTTGTAGCTGATGCAGCTGGCACTGACTTTATAAGCTGGCCATGTACAATATATCCAAAAAATGTTAAAAAATAATGCATTTCCCCGGTTAAATTTTTTTTCGACTTTTCTGTGTATACCTGCTCGACAGCCTCTGTGTATGATGTAATCTTCATGTCAGTATCAGCTATTCAGACAATATTCACATTGTGACATATTTGGGGTGAGTGGAATTGCCATTGGGCAGCTGTCCACTTCCATTAGGCACACTTTAAGACCTCCAACAAGACTAACATTCAAAGCAGAAAAGCCTAAAATGTATAAATATTTCTTTACTCCGATCAATCAAGATATCTTTCTTTAATTACCTAATTACCGCAGCTTCAAAAGAAGAATGACATGATCTGATAGCAGCCAAATGTATTCCTTCAGGGATTTCTTGTGTGCTCTGCAATAAGGAGCTGTATTGGGGGAATAGTAGAGTTCTAACAGGCAAGGCTGCTTGGAAATGCACATTTCAGCAATGCCAGGTTTGCTGGTGTCAGGTTTAGCAGATTGTTGCTAAAGGGTATTTACTGTTTTAAAAAGGTGTCAAGAAATACACCAGAGAGAGAGCGATGCAGCCTATCTACTGTTCCTACTTCTCTGATAATCATGTTCACCCTATTAGTCGTGATAAAGGGCAACAAACATGTAAGTGACAACAAATCTGGCCACCAAAAGTCAAAGGATACAGTCCTATTTATGTAGTGGATACAGGAAATGCATTTGAAACTAGATATCTAGGGGTTGATTTACTAAAGGCAAATAGACAGAACTTAATAAATGAGGTAAACTTCGCTTTGCAAAGAATTCCCAATCACATGCATTGAAAATTCAAAAAAAAAAAAACAGCATTTTTGCTTGCACATGATTGGATGATGGAAGTCAGCAGGGCTTCTGCACATTTACTAAGCTCTGGAGTAACTGTTCTTGCAGTGTACAACTGCACTTTACGAAATGCACAGTCTATCCTAACGGCCAGCAGAAACTGAGGAGTTCCAAAAATTTCAGAATGAGTGACTGGATCCTCAGCAATCGACTTTTGTTAAATCTGATATGTTCATTGACTGTGATCTGAAGTATTAAGTGTTACTAAACCCAGAACAGTAAAATTTGACTGTAGATAGAGAATAACATGTTTGTTATAATCACTGTGTAATTTAAGTGATTAATCCTCTGCATTGTGTAAAAAGGCTGTGTGATCCTTTATGCACAGATCCTCCCCCTCCTGCAATGTCACTCTGGACAAGTCCAGATAACATAAAGTAAGTGTAGTACAGCTGCACATGCTCAGTTTGGTCTCTATTGCTGGAGAGAACACTTTGTGGTTTTAGCTGGGCTATTCAGGTCACATGATATTGACATCACACATTTGGGCGTGTGTACAGATTCTAAATGACAGCCCAGTCTCTCCCTCCTCCTCCATGCCCAATAACTAAAAAAGAACACAGTGGGTGGGATGTCACATCTTGATTGATGGATGATCCGCCTCCCATAAAAGCATGAGGACACAGGCTATAGTGGATTTCAAGTGGCAGTGATTCCATAAAGGAGATAACACCCCTGTAATGTACATGTTTTTGCAGTGTTCTTTTTTCACTTCTCAACAGCAACAGTTACAGGCAGCCTCCAGACGTGCATATTGAGGGCATAGATATTTCTAAACTTTTATAATAAATTTATTTCCCAATTTCTAAATTCATAAACAATTCAGATCATGGCAAAATGTGTTCTGTTTTCTATCATATTTGTAATTCTTGTTTCTCTCTTTCTGTGCCTTTCCTCTCTCTCTCTCTCTCTCTCTCTCTCTCTCTCTCCCCCCTCTGTCATCCTCATCCCACATGGCAACCCACTGCCAGGGCCGGACTGACCATCGGGAGGACCGGGCATATGCCCGGTGGGCCGAGGCCTCCCCGCCATGATATGACAGTCTGTGTGTCCGCCTGTTCGGCCATTGCCGCTGCTGCCGGCCTCTCCGCGGCCGATTCCGCGGAGAGTCTGGGCCGCATTACAGCAATCTCGGCCGCCCGCCGGCCGCCGCTGTCCCTGACTAGTCCCCACTCCTAAGCTCCGCAGCGGCATCCAGCGTTGCTGCGTAGCTCAGGAGGGGGTGGACCGTGAACCGTCAGGTGACTCTGAGTGAAGGCCGGGGGTGGAGCTAGAGGGGCCCCTGCTTGCCTTCTTGTCGGGAAGAAGTGGAAAAGTGACGTCACTGGCGCCGCGCCGCACCGCACCGCTTCGCAGACTGTCTGACAGTGTGGAGTCAGAGACGGGTGGACCGTGGAGACAAGGACAACATCAACAACCACCCGGCACCCAGGCACCCACGGCCACACGAGCCAAGGCCTGGCTGCTGCAACAACAACAAGGTAAGGAAAGGGCAGCACTGCAGGCCAGCAGCAGCAAAAATTACAAACACTGTGACCTGTGACATGCCCTTACCATGACCTGTGACATGCCCGCACCATGACCTGTGACTTGCCCGCACCATGACCTGTGACATGCCCTTACCATGACCTGTGACTTGCCCGCACCATGACCTGTGACATGCCCTTACCATGACCTGTGACATGCCCTCACCATGACCTGTGACATGCCCGCACCATGACCTGTGACATGCCCGCACCATGACCTGTGACATGCCCGCACCATGACCTGTGACATGCCCGCACCATGACCTGTGACATGCCCGCACCATGACCTGTGACATGCCCGCACCATGACCTGTGACTTGCCCGCACCATGACCTGTGACATGCCCTTACCATGACCTGTGACTTGCCCGCACCATGACCTGTGACTTGCCCGCACCATGACCTGTGACTTGCCCGCACCATGACCTGTGACATGCCCGCACCATGACCTGTGACTTGCCGCACCATGACCTGTGACATGCCCGCACCATGACCTGTGACATGCCCGCACCGCACCATGACCTGTGACATGCCCGCACCATGACCTGTGACATGCCCGCACCATGACCTGTGACATGCCCGCACCATGACCTGTGACATGCCCGCACCATGACCTGTGACATGCCCGCACCATGACCTGTGACATGCCCGCACCATGACCTGTGACTTGCCCGCACCATGACCTGTGACATGCCCTTACCATGACCTGTGACTTGCCCGCACCATGACCTGTGACTTGCCCGCACCATGACCTGTGACTTGCCCGCACCATGACCTGTGACATGCCCGCACCATGACCTGTGACTTGCCGCACCATGACCTGTGACATGCCCGCACCATGACCTGTGACATGCCCGCACCGCACCATGACCTGTGACATGCCCGCACCATGACCTGTGACATGCCCGCACCATGACCTGTGACATGCCCGCACCATGACCTGTGACATGCCCGTACCATGACCTGTGACATGCCCTTACCATGACCTGTGACATGCCCGCACCATGACCTGTGACATGCCCGCACCATGACCTGTGACATGCCCGCACAATGACCTGTGACATGCCCTTACCATGACCTGTGACTTGCCCGCACCATGACCTGTGACTTGCCCGCACCATGACCTGTGACTTGCCCGCACCATGACCTGTGACATGCCCTTACCATGACCTGTGACTTGCCCTTACCATGACCTGTGACTTGCCCGCACCATGACCTGTGACATGCCCGCACCATGACCTGTGACTTGCCCGCACCATGACCTGTGACTTGCCCGCACCATGACCTGTGACATGCCCGCACCATGACCTGTGACTTGCCCGCACCATGACCTGTGACATGCCCGCACCATGACCTGTGACATGCCCGCACCATGACCTGTGACTTGCCCGCACCATGACCTGTGACATGCCCGCACCATGACCTGTGACATGCCCGCACCATGACCTGTGACATGCCCGCACCATGACCTGTGACTTGCCCGCACCATGACCTGTGACATGCCCGCACCATGACCTGTGACATGCCCGCACCATGACCTGTGACATGCCCGCACCATGACCTGTGACATGCCCGCACCATGACCTGTGACATGCCCGCACAATGACCTGTGACATGCCCGCACCATGACCTGCCTGCACCATGACCTGTGACTTGCCCGCACCATGACCTGTGACTTGCCCGCACCATGACCTGTGACATGCCCGCACCATGACCTGTGACATGC
Organism: Pelophylax lessonae; assembly: GCF_965119305.1. Lineage (NCBI taxonomy): Eukaryota > Metazoa > Chordata > Amphibia > Anura > Ranidae > Pelophylax > Pelophylax lessonae. Next base: position 554,467,536 of record NC_138769.1, on the reverse strand, counting down.
CCGCACCATGACCTGTGACATGCCCGCACCATGACCTGTGACTTGCCCGCACCATGACCTGTGACTTGCCCGCACCATGACCTGTGACATGCCCGCACCATGACCTGTGACATGCCCGCACCATGACCTGTGACATGCCCTTACCATGACCTGTGACATGCCCTTACCATGACCTGTGACTTGCCCGCACCATGACCTGTGACTTGCCCGCACCATGACCTGTGACATGCCCTCACCATGACCTGTGACTTGCCCGCACCATGACCTGTGACTTGCCCGCACCATGACCTGTGACATGCCCGCACCATGACCTGTGACTTGCCCGCACCATGACCTGTGACATGCCCGCACCATGACCTGTGACATGCCCGCACAATGACCTGTGACATGCCCGCACCATGACCTGTGACATGCCCGCACCATGACCTGTGACATGCCCGCACCATGACCTGTGACTTGCCCGCACCATGACCTGTGACTTGCCCGCACCATGACCTGTGACATGCCCGCACAATGACCTGTGACATGCCCGCACCATGACCTGTGACTTGCCGCACCATGACCTGTGACATGCCCGCACCATGACCTGTGACATGCCCGCACCGCACCATGACCTGTGACATGCCCGCACCATGACCTGTGACATGCCCGCACCATGACCTGTGACATGCCCGCACCATGACCTGTGACATGCCCGCACCATGACCTGTGACATGCCCTTACCATGACCTGTGACATGCCCTTACCATGACCTGTGACATGCCCGCACCATGACCTGTGACATGCCCGCACAATGACCTGTGACATGCCCTTACCATGACCTGTGACTTGCCCGCACCATGACCTGTGACTTGCCCGCACCATGACCTGTGACTTGCCCGCACCATGACCTGTGACATGCCCTTACCATGACCTGTGACTTGCCCTTACCATGACCTGTGACTTGCCCTTACCATGACCTGTGACATGCCCGCACCATGACCTGTGACTTGCCCGCACCATGACCTGTGACTTGCCCGCACCATGACCTGTGACATGCCCGCACCATGACCTGTGACTTGCCCGCACCATGACCTGTGACTTGCCCGCACCATGACCTGTGACATGCCCGCACCATGACCTGTGACTTGCCCGCACCATGACCTGTGACTTGCCCGCACCATGACCTGTGACATGCCCGCACCATGACCTGTGACATGCCCGCACCATGACCTGTGACATGCCCGCACCATGACCTGTGACTTGCCCGCACCATGACCTGTGACATGCCCGCACCATGACCTGTGACATGCCCGCACCATGACCTGTGACATGCCCGCACAATGACCTGTGACATGCCCGCACCATGACCTGCCTGCACCATGACCTGTGACTTGCCCGCACCATGACCTGTGACATGCCCGCACCATGACCTGTGACATGCCCGCACCATGACCTGTGACATGCCCGCACCATGACCTGTGACTTGCCCGCACCATGACCTGTGACTTGCCCGCACCATGACCTGTGACATGCCCGCACCATGACCTGTGACATGCCCGCACAATGACCTGTGACATGCCCGCACCATGACCTGTGACATGCCCGCACCATGACCTGTGACTTGCCGCACCATGACCTGTGACATGCCCGCACCATGACCTGTGACATGCCCGCACCGCACCATGACCTGTGACATGCCCGCACCATGACCTGTGACATGCCCGCACCATGACCTGTGACATGCCCGCACCATGACCTGTGACATGCCCGTACCATGACCTGTGACATGCCCGCACCATGACCTGTGACATGCCCGCACCATGACCTGTGACATGCCCGCACCATGACCTGTGACATGCCCGCACAATGACCTGTGACATGCCCTTACCATGACCTGTGACTTGCCCGCACCATGACCTGTGACTTGCCCGCACCATGACCTGTGACTTGCCCGCACCATGACCTGTGACATGCCCGCACCATGACCTGTGACTTGCCCGCACCATGACCTGTGACTTGCCCGCACCATGACCTGTGACTTGCCCGCACCATGACCTGTGACATGCCCGCACAATGACCTGTGACATGCCCGCACCATGACCTGTGACTTGCCCGCACCATGACCTGTGACTTGCCCGCACCATGACCTGTGACTTGCCCGCACCATGACCTGTGACTTGCCCGCACCATGACCTGTGACATGCCCGCACCATGACCTGTGACTTGCCGCACCATGACCTGTGACATGCCCGCACCATGACCTGTGACATGCCCGCACCGCACCATGACCTGTGACATGCCCGCACCATGACCTGTGACATGCCCGCACCATGACCTGTGACATGCCCGCACCATGACCTGTGACATGCCCGTACCATGACCTGTGACATGCCCTTACCATGACCTGTGACATGCCCTTACCATGACCTGTGACATGCCCGCACCATGACCTGTGACATGCCCGCACAATGACCTGTGACATGCCCTTACCATGACCTGTGACTTGCCCGCACCATGACCTGTGACTTGCCCGCACCATGACCTGTGACTTGCCCGCACCATGACCTGTGACATGCCCTTACCATGACCTGTGACTTGCCCTTACCATGACCTGTGACTTGCCCGCACCATGACCTGTGACATGCCCGCACCATGACCTGTGACTTGCCCGCACCATGACCTGTGACTTGCCCGCACCATGACCTGTGACATGCCCGCACCATGACCTGTGACTTGCCCGCACCATGACCTGTGACATGCCCGCACCATGACCTGTGACATGCCCGCACCATGACCTGTGACTTGCCCGCACCATGACCTGTGACATGCCCGCACCATGACCTGTGACATGCCCGCACCATGACCTGTGACATGCCCGCACCATGACCTGTGACTTGCCCGCACCATGACCTGTGACATGCCCGCACCATGACCTGTGACATGCCCGCACCATGACCTGTGACATGCCCGCACCATGACCTGTGACATGCCCGCACAATGACCTGTGACATGCCCGCACCATGACCTGCCTGCACCATGACCTGTGACTTGCCCGCACCATGACCTGTGACTTGCCCGCACCATGACCTGTGACTTGCCCGCACCATGACCTGTGACATGCCCTTACCATGACCTGTGACTTGCCCTTACCATGACCTGTGACTTGCCCGCACCATGACCTGTGACATGCCCGCACCATGACCTGTGACTTGCCCGCACCATGACCTGTGACTTGCCCGCACCATGACCTGTGACATGCCCGCACCATGACCTGTGACTTGCCCGCACCATGACCTGTGACATGCCCGCACCATGACCTGTGACATGCCCGCACCATGACCTGTGACTTGCCCGCACCATGACCTGTGACATGCCCGCACCATGACCTGTGACATGCCCGCACCATGACCTGTGACATGCCCGCACCATGACCTGTGACTTGCCCGCACCATGACCTGTGACATGCCCGCACCATGACCTGTGACATGCCCGCACCATGACCTGTGACATGCCCGCACCATGACCTGTGACATGCCCGCACAATGACCTGTGACATGCCCGCACCATGACCTGCCTGCACCATGACCTGTGACTTGCCCGCACCATGACCTGTGACTTGCCCGCACCATGACCTGTGACATGCCCGCACCATGACCTGTGACATGCCCGCACCATGACCTGTGACTTGCCCGCACCATGACCTGTGACTTGCCCGCACCATGACCTGTGACATGCCCGCACCATGACCTGTGACATGCCCGCACAATGACCTGTGACATGCCCGCACCATGACCTGTGACATGCCCTTACCATGACCTGTGACATGCCCTTACCATGACCTGTGACTTGCCCGCACCATGACCTGTGACTTGCCCTTACCATGACCTGTGACATGCCCTCACCATGACCTGTGACATGCCCGCACCATGACCTGTGACTTGCCCGCACCATGACCTGTGACTTGCCCGCACCATGACCTGTGACATGCCCGCACCATGACCTGTGACATGCCCGCACAATGACCTGTGACATGCCCGCACCATGACCTGTGACATGCCCGCACCATGACCTGTGACTTGCCGCACCATGACCTGTGACATGCCCGCACCATGACCTGTGACATGCCCGCACCGCACCATGACCTGTGACATGCCCGCACCATGACCTGTGACATGCCCGCACCATGACCTGTGACATGCCCGCACCATGACCTGTGACATGCCCGTACCATGACCTGTGACATGCCCGCACCATGACCTGTGACATGCCCGCACCATGACCTGTGACATGCCCGCACCATGACCTGTGACATGCCCGCACAATGACCTGTGACATGCCCTTACCATGACCTGTGACTTGCCCGCACCATGACCTGTGACTTGCCCGCACCATGACCTGTGACTTGCCCGCACCATGACCTGTGACATGCCCTTACCATGACCTGTGACATGCCCTTACCATGACCTGTGACATGCCCGCACCATGACCTGTGACTTGCCCGCACCATGACCTGTGACTTGCCCGCACCATGACCTGTGACATGCCCGCACCATGACCTGTGACATGCCCGCACCATGACCTGTGACATGCCCGCACCATGACCTGTGACATGCCCGCACCATGACCTGTGACATGCCCGCACCATGACCTGTGACTTGCCCGCACCATGACCTGTGACATGCCCGCACCATGACCTGTGACATGCCCGCACCATGACCTGTGACTTGCCCGCACCATGACCTGTGACTTGCCCGCACCATGACCTGTGACATGCCCGCACCATGACCTGTGACATGCCCGCACCATGACCTGTGACATGCCCGCACCATGACCTGTGACATGCCCGCACCATGACCTGTGACATGCCCGCACCATGACCTGTGACATGCCCGCTCCATGACCTGTGACTTGCCCGCACCATGACCTGTGACATGCCCGCACCATGACCTGTGACATGCCCGCACCATGACCTGTGACATGCCCGCACCATGACCTGTGACATGCCCGCACCATGACCTGTGACATGCCCGCACCATGACCTGTGACATGCCCGTACCATGACCTGTGACATGCCCGTACCATGACCTGTGACATGCCCGCACCATGACCTGTGACATGCCCGCACCATGACCTGTGACATGCCCGCACCATGACCACCATGATCACGATCACCTTCCGTTCCAGAGAGAGAGAGAGAGAGGACATGAGAGCGAGAGCCGCGCCCGCGTGACTTGAGGTCGGGACTGAGCTGACTGAGGCGAGGCGACAGAGTCGGATCGAAAGTCCGCAGAAGAAGTCGAGTCGGATCGGAAGAAGGAGTCGGAGTGGAAGTCCGCAGAAGAAGTCGAGTCGGATCGGAAGAAGAAGTCGGAATCGGAGTGGAAGTCCGCAGAAGAAGTCGAGTCGGATCGGAAGAAGAAGTCGGAGTCGGAGTGGAAGTCCGCAGAAGAAGTCGAGTCGGATCGGAAGAAGAAGTCGGAGTGGAAGTCCGCAGAAGAAGTCGAGTGTGAGTGAGTGACCGTCCCTACCTCTACCTGAAGGCTGCCCGGTAACGGTAAGTGAATGAAGCCTCGGCGGGGGGGGGGGCCCCCGCCCCGCACACTGTCCTGTCAGTCAGTTGTTCTGGTGCTATGAAGGGGGCACGCATGCTGATCTCTGCATTGGGGGCACCACGTATGCTGGTCACTACATTGGGGGCACGCACGCTGATCTCTGCATTGGGGGCACCACGTATGCTGGTCACTACATTGGGGGCACGCACACTGATCTCTGCATCGGGGGCACCACGTATGCTGGTCACTGCATTGAAAGGGGGCATGTACTGTGGGGTTTGTGCTAGGGGGGCCTGTACTGTGGGGTTTGTACTAAGGGGCCTAAGAGGAATTGGGGTGATCTGAGGTGTGATAGTGCAGGAATTGGGGTGATCTGAGGTGTGATAGTGCAGGAATTGGGGTGATCTGAGGTGTGATAGTGCAGGAATTGGGGTGATCTGAGGTATGATAGTGCAGGAATTGGGGTGATCTGAGGTATGATAGTGCAGGAACTGGGGTGATCTGAGGTGTGAAGGTGCAGGAACTGGGGTGATCTGAGGTGTGATAGTGCAGGAATTGGGGTGATCTGAGGTGTGAAGGTGCAGGAATTGGGGTGATCTGAGGTGTGATAGTGCAGGAATTGGGGTGATCTGAGGTGTGATAGTGCAGGAATTGGGGTGATCTGAGGTGTGATAGTGCAGGAATTGGGACTGATCTGAGGTGTGAAGGTGCAGGAACTGGGGTGATCTGAGGTGTGAAGGTGCAGGAACTGGGGTGATCTGAGGTGTGAAGGTGCAGGAATTGGGGTGATCTGAGGTGTGATAGTGCAGGAATTGGGACTGATCTGAGGTGTGATAGTGCAGGAATTGGGGTGATCTGAGGTGTGAAGGTGCAGGAATTGGGACTGATCTGAGGTGTGAAGGAGCAGGAATTGGGGTGATCTGAGGTGTGAAGGTGCAGGAATTGGGACTGATCTGAGGTGTGAAGGTGCAGGAATTGGGGTGATCTGAGGTGTGAAGGTGCAGGAATTGGGACTGATCTGAGGTATGATAGTGCAGGAATTGGGGTGATCTGAGGTATGATAGTGCAGGAATTGGGGTGATCTGAGGTATGATAGTGCAGGAACTGGGGTGATCTGAGGTGTGAAGGTGCAGGAACTGGGGTGATCTGAGGTGTGATAGTGCAGGAATTGGGGTGATCTGAGGTGTGAAGGTGCAGGAATTGGGGTGATCTGAGGTGTGATAGTGCAGGAATTGGGGTGATCTGAGGTGTGATAGTGCAGGAATTGGGGTGATCTGAGGTGTGATAGTGCAGGGATTGGGACTGATCTGAGGTGTGAAGGTGCAGGAACTGGGGTGATCTGAGGTGTGAAGGTGCAGGAATTGGGGTGATCTGAGGTGTGATAGTGCAGGAATTGGGGTGATCTGAAGTGGGAAGGTGCAGGAATTGGGACTGATCTGAGGTGTGAAGGTGCAGGAATTGGGACTGATCTGAGGTGTAAAGGTGCAGGAATTGGGGTGATCTGAGGTGTGAAGGTGCAGGAATTGGGGTGATCTGAGGTGTGATAGTGCAGGAATTGGGGTGATCTGAGGTGGGAAGGTGCAGGAATTGGGACTGATCTGAGGTGTGAAGGTGCAGGAATTGGGACTGATCTGAGGTGTAAAGGTGCAGGAATTGGGGTGATCTGAGGTGTGAAGGTGCAGGAATTGGGGTGATCTGAGGTGTGATAGTGCAGGAATTGGGGTGATCTGAGGTGGGAAGGTGCAGGAATTGGGACTGATCTGAGGTGTGAAGGTGCAGGAATTGGGACTGATCTGAGGTGTAAAGGTGCAGGAATTGGGGTGATCTGAGGTGTGAAGGTGCAGGAATTGGGGTGATCTGAGGTGTGAAGGTGCAGGAATTGGGTCTGATCTGAGGTGTGAAGGTGCAGGAATTGGGGTGATCTGAGGTGTGAAGGAGCAGGAATTGGGGTGATCTGAGGTGTGAAGGTGCAGGAATTGGGGTGATCTGAGGTGTGAAGGTGCAGGAATTGGGGTGATCTGAGGTGTGAAGGTGCATGAATTGGGTCTGATCTGAGGTGTGAAGGTGCAGGAATTGGGGTGATCTGAGGTGTGAAGGTGCAGGAATTGGGTCTGATCTGAGGTGTGAAGGTGCAGGAATTGGGGTGATCTGAGGTGTGAAGGTGCAGGAATTGGGGTGATCTGAGGTGTGAAGGTGCAGGAATTGGGCTGATCTGAGGTGTGAAGGTGCAGGAATTGGACTGATCTGAGGTGTGAAGGTGCAGGAATTGGGCTGATCTGAGGTGTGAAGGTGCAGGAATTGGGCTGATCTGAGGTGTGAAGGTGCAGGAATTGGGTCTGATCTGAGGTGTGAAGGTGCAGGAATTGGGGTGATCTGAGGTGTGAAGGAGCAGGAATTGGGGTGATCTGAGGTGTGAAGGTGCAGGAATTGGGGTGATCTGAGGTGTGAAGGTGCAGGAATTGGGTCTGATCTGAGGTGTGAAGGTGCAGGAATTGTGGTGATCTGAGGTGTGAAGGTGCAGGAATTGGGGTGATCTGAGGTGTGAAGGAGCAGGAATTGGGGTGATCTGAGGTGTGAAGGTGCAGGAATTGGGGTGATCTGAGGTGTGAAGGTGCAGGAATTGGGGTGATCTGAGGTGTGAAGGAGCAGGAATTGGGGTGATCTGAGGTGTGATAGTGCAGGAATTGGGGTGATCTGAGGTATGATAGTGCAGGAATTGGGGTGATCTGAGGTGTGAAGGTGCAGGAATTGGGGTGATCTGAGGTGTGAAGGTGCAGGAATTGGGGTGATCTGAGGTGTGAAGGAGCAGGAATTGGGATTGATCTGAGGGGTGAAGGTGCAGGAATTGGGGTGATCTGAGGTGTGAAGGTGCAGGAATTGGGGTGATCTGAGGTGTGAAGGTGCAGGAATTGGGATTGATCTGAGGGGTGAAGGTGCAGGAATTGGGGTGATCTGAGGTGTGAAGGTGCAGGAATTGGGGTGATCTGAGGTGTGAAGGTGCAGGAATTGGGGTGATCTGAGGTGTGAAGGTGCAGGAATTGGGTCTGATCTGAGGTGTGAAGGAGCAGGAATTGGGGTGATCTGAGGTGTGAAGGTGCAGGAATTGGGGTGATCTGAGGTGTGAAGGTGCAGGAATTGGGTCTGATCTGAGGTGTGAAGGAGCAGGAATTGGGGTGATCTGAGGTGTGAAGGTGCAGGAATTGGGGTGATCTGAGGTGTGATAGTGCAGGAATTGGGGTGATCTGAGGTGTGATAGTGCAGGAATTGGGGTGATCTGAGGTGTGAAGGTGCAAAGCTCACTTGATTTCTTACTATTATTCAAGCGGTTTACAGCAGTTACTTTATATGAAGCTGACAGTTGATTTTTATGTATCTGGCACTCCCAATTTCTTTGAAAACATTTTTCGGGTTGCCTCTACCCCTTGCTTAGAGTAACCCTCATCTTGTGCTGCTTCATACCATTTTTAGGACTCAACCATCAAAACAGGATTAAAGTAAGACAAAAAAAACAGCATCATATGGCAGCTCTGATCTAAATTGGACCCAATTTATCAGATTAATCTAAAAAAGGTACCGTAATCGAATCCACATATCCTGGAACATTAAATTCTGTCATCAACCATCCCGACGAACGCCACGCCCCAGTCACGCCCCCGCAACGCCCCCCCCCCCCCTCCTGGGCTGCTCAGTCCAAAATGCCCGGGCCTATTTTTTGTCCCAGTCCGGGCCTGCCCACTGCAACCTTCATAACACCCCACCCCCACCCCCTGCCATCCTCATCCTCATCACACCTGGCACCCCACTGCAACCTTGCTAACACCCCACCCCCTGTCATCCTTATCTTCATCACACCTAGCAACCCACTGCAACATTGCAGACACCCTTCCTCCTCATCCTCATCCTCATCACACCTGGCACCTCACTGCAACCTTGCTAACACCCCAACAACTGTCATCCTCATGTTCATCACACCTGGCACCCCACTGCAACCTTGCTAACACCCCACTCCCTTTCATCCTCATCACACCTGGCACAGCACTGATACCTTGCTAACCCCCACCCCTATCATATTTTAATGGTAATTTTCTGTTTTTCACCTATATGAAATAATATGCATCATTGTATTCAGCCAACAGAAGGTGCTCTAAGCTTCTCTTACATACTCAGGTGTTTCATCTTTGAGCTTTGCTGAAAGTGAACCTGTTCTATGCCAATGCAGTACAAAGCATCAAGTTAATTTTAAAATGCTAGCCCTTCTTCCCCAGCTGCTCCCACTTCCTTTTCTTCCTCATCACTCCATTTGGCTGCAGGGGGAGTAAAAAGTTAAACTTCCAGTTGTGACGTGGAGGAGGTTATACAGGCATCTAGGAATACCTGTTAGCGAGGTGGCCGGAACTCGGATGTGAAAGCAGCGCGGCTCCGGAGCTCTGTCCTATCTGCCCTGATCCTTCCGTGATCCTGCTGGAACCCGACATCCTACTCACCTGATTCCGACGTCTCCTGTCTCCTGATATCCCGGTGCACCCACGGCGATGGTCAAAATAGGTCCTCCCGGTCCAGAGGCACTCGGTATCCGCCCGCCGGACCTCACGCTGCCACGATCCCAAGATGGCGCCGGCCCTGCGCGCGCTGCGGGCCCTTCCTCCCAGGTCGCTCGCTCCTCGGCTGTACGGACGGCATCGGCCTCTGTGGATGGGGAAGCAGTCCCTCCTGGATCGTCTCAGCTGGCGGTGACTGTAAGTGGTGCCCTTTCTCCTCCCCTGGGCTCCCCCGTACCCTCGGAGCCTGCTCTGTCTGTGGATAGGCCCGAACCTACCCTGTCTGCCATAATGGACGCTATCCAGCACTGTCAGACCTCGCTTGCCACACAGATTGAGTCTGTTCAGATGGACATGTCGTTCCTCAAACAAGATGTGCACAATCTTCGCCACAGGGTGGGCAACGCGGAGCAGCGTATTAGTGACATGGAAGATGCCCACCGCCCCATGCAGTCCACTGTGTCAGAGTTACAGAGGGGTCATGTCGCTACTACAGACAAGCTAACGGACATGGAGGACCGCCTCAGGCGCAATAATTTGCGTTTTTTGGGCTTTCCGGAGGGATCGGAGGGTAAAAATCCTGAATCATTCATGGAACATTGGCTTATCGATACTTTTGGGAAGGAAGTTTTCTCCCCCTTGTTTGCCATTGAAAGGGCGCACAGAGTGCCATTGCGCCCCTTGCCGCCCGGGGCCCCACCCCGTCCTCTTCTCATCAAGCTCCTGCACTTCCGTGATAGGGAGGCTGTGCTCCGGGCCTCTAGGGACAAGGGCCGAATCCTGTATAATAACCACGCTGTATCTATCTTCCCGGACTTCTCTGCTGCGACCCAGAAACAGCGGGCCTCCTTCATGGCAGTTAAGAGAAGACTGCGGGATTTACAATTGCCGTATAGTATCCTGTACCCGGCTCGTTTGAGGGTCATCTATCAAGGTAAAGCCCACTTTTTTCAGGATCCTCAGGACGCTGCGCAGTGGGTGGATTCCTTGGGACGCCGCTCCCCTCCCTCCCAGGATCATAGGTCTCCTCGTCGGTGATCGCTGGCCTGTGTCTTGCAACTGCTGCTGGGTTTCCCTTTCTTCCTCCTGGATGTCGTTGGGATACACCTTTATATTCTATGATCCTCCTTGCAACTCTTTTTTGTGATTGTCGGGTGTCCTCCTGAATGGGGGGACCCTCCTTGTTCCTCTGGAAGGGCATTTTTGGGGATGGTTGCTTCCCTTCCCCCTTTTTTTTCCTTTTTTTTTGCTACCATTCCTGTCTGCTTCAGGACGAGCAGATCCACGTTTCCCTGAACTACACTGTTTTTTTGGTTATGGGATTTCAAGCTCTCAACTGTTGGGGACTGAGGGCCGGGTGGGTTAGGGTGGGGTGGGTGTTGGGTTACTATTGTTTTTGTGTTTATCTGGGATTGTGGGGATCTCCCCCCCCCCCCTTTTTTTGATTTGCGTTTACTCCGTCATGTCTTCTTGGACTCTTATCAGGGATTTTTTTTACGCCTAGGTGCTACGATTTTCATTTCTGCCTTGCTGTACTTGATAATATTTTGGTTCTTGTCTGTGCCTTTTCCTCCTATGCATATTGCCTGCCAATGGTTTTGCCTGCCATATTGTGAGGTCTTGGTGCTCGGGGGGGGGCCTCCCCCTTTTTTGGGACCCCCCCGGTCACCAACGCTGATTTTTAACATATCACTATGTCTAATCTCCGTTTAGTCTCTTGGAACGTCAGGGGGCTAAATTCTAAAGTCAAGCGTTCCCTGGTTTTCGAATATTTAAAACGTCATAACCCACACATTGTTTTATTACAGGAAACCCATCTCCAGGGGTCCAGGGTGATGGCCCTAAAGAGGGCGCATGTGGCGTACGCGCTACACTCTACATATTCCTCGTATGCTCGCGGTACTTCGATTCTAATTGCAAAATCAGCCCCTGTTACCATCAAGCATTTGAAGACTGACCCTTCTGGGTGTTTTATTATTCTTGTCTTCGAATTTCTGGGTAAGCCCTATACCCTGGTTAACGTTTATGTCCCTCCGCCGTTTACTAGACAGTTTTTTGACCGTGTGCTGGGTCTGGTCTTGGAAATGGCTGAGGGTCCCCTTATTATGGCGGGTGACTTTAATACGGTCCTCGATGCTACTCTGGACAGGTCTGGAGCTGTCTCCTCCGCACCAACTCCTTTATGCTCCTACTTGGACAAATTAGATCTCCTGGACGCCTGGAGATGGAAACATGGGGGGATTACTGAGTATTCCTGTTATTCCAGCTCCCATAATACATTATCCCGCATTGATCTCTGCCTGCTCCCTCGGGAACTGCTAAGTCTTCTTTCGGGTGTCAGGTATCTGCCCCGCGCAGTATCGGATCACTCCCCTTTACTGGTGGATCTCGCATTGGGGTCCCCCCCTAATTATAAACTTTGGAGGCTCAGCCCCCTGTGGCTGGCGGACCAGGCAGTGACTGACCAGGGGTCGGCGGAGATGAACTCATATTGGGCACTCAATAAACAAGCTGGATCTGAATTGTTGACCTGGGAGGCCTTTAAGGCGACCATGAGAGGTACCTTTTCGTCTGCCGTGGGCGGTGCCAGGAAGGCTCGCCAGACTAAGTTGGTTGACGCCGAACTGGCGCTGCATGCGGCTGAGCGACAATATACTGATGACCCTACTCCCCAGCACCATGCTTCTTGGCGGGCCAGGGCCCGGGACTTGGATCTGGTGGTTGTGGAGCGTACACAGAAGAAACTCCTTTATCAAAGTCAGCGCATTTTTGAACTGGGCGATAAGATCAGTCGCCTCTTGGCTTATTTAGCTAGGCCGGAATACCAGCCCTGTGTCATCCCTCGGATTACCAGCCACGCCGGTGTCATTGTGGAACAAACCCCCGATGTTCTGGCCAGTTTTGTTGCTTTTTATTCCTCCTTGTACCAATCTAGAGCTCATTATACCATTGTTGAACTTGATGATTTCTTATATGATATTACTTTGCCTAAGTTGTCGGCCGGCCAATCTAGTTTTCTGGATTCGCCCCTGACTGCGGATGAGATAAACAAGGCCCTAGCCACTTTCGCACACAATAAGACACCTGGCCTGGATGGTTTTCCTATCGAATGGTACTTGCACTATAGGGAATTGCTGGTCCCCCATTTACTGACTGTGTTCAATTGTGCTCTGAAGGAGGGACGTCTGCCACCCTCTATGACAGAAGCTCTCATTGTGCTCATCCCCAAGCCACGTAAAGACCCCCTTCTCTGTGAGTCATACCGCCCGATCTCGCTTATTAATACTGATGTCAAGATTCTCGCCAAGGTCCTCGCGAGGCGTCTGAATACGGTTGTCACGGACTTGGTGGGTGCGGATCAGTCGGGATTTATTCCTGGCCGTTCTACATCGATCAACCTGCGTAGACTTTTTACTAACCTTCAGACGACTCATGCCTCTGTGGGGTCCAGGGTCGTTGTGACCCTGGACACTCATAAGGCTTTCGACTCCGTGGAATGGCCTTATTTATTGGAAGTGTTGGCGAAATTTGGCTTTGGGCCCGGATTTATAAATTGGGTCCGCCTTCTGTACTATCTACCTCGTGCTCGTCTTCGGGTGAACGGTTTTGTGTCGGACCCCTTTCCCATTTTTCGGGGCACCAGGCAGGGGTGTCCGCTATCTCCGCTGTTGTTTGCCCTGGCCATTGAGCCCTTGGCTGCGCAGATCCGCCTTTGTGAGGGTATTGCGGGCTTTGTGATCAATGGCTTGGAAGAAAAGGTCTCCCTGTACGCGGACGATATGTTGATATATCTGGCGGATCCCTATCAATCCCTCCCTATTCTGTTGAATGTTATCGAACGCTTTGGTCACTTCTCTGGTTTCAGGGTGAATTGGAGTAAGTCCACGCTGTTCCCCCTGGATCCCCAGGCTCTGCCCCCTTCCCTTGCTTCTTGTCCCCTCCAGGTTGTGGATCGGTTTCGATATTTGGGGATTGAGATTCAGCTCCCCTTGTCTCGATTCTTTTCCAACAACTTGGATCCCCTGGTTGCCCGTTTTAGGTCCTCGCTGCGGCTTTGGTCTACGCTTCCCCTCACGGTGCTAGGCCGGATTAATATTTTTAAAATGATTTTTCTCCCCCGTTTTTTGTATGTGCTCAGCCATTCCCCGGTATATGTCCCTAAGCGCCGCTTTCAGGCCATTGACTCGCTCCTGACCTCCTTTATTTGGGGGGGTCGGGCGGCGCGTGTGGCCAGGGATGCTCTGCAGCTGCCGGTTCTCGCGGGCGGGCTGGCTGCGCCTAACTTACGTCTATACTACTTCGCGTCTCAATTGGCCCATGCTCATTGGTGGTTCCACCCGGAGGATGCTAATGCTGCGGCTTCATTGGAGGCAGCTATTTTCACCTCCTATGAATCACTGCAAAACTTGGTACATCGAAGGTCCGTTATGGGCAGACCGAACACTGCTCTTGTTTCTGTCACCCTGCGGATTTTCGCGGCTGCGGCCTTGGATGGTTCCGACCCTCCAGAGCTGCATTCCCCCAATGCCCCCCTTTGGAGCAATCCGCGGCTGAAGGAGTTCTTTAGTCGGGATGATGGCCTTTTCTGGTCCCGCCTAGGGGTGAAATCTATTTCTCATTTGTATGTCCGGGGAACCTTCAGGTCCTTTGCGGACATGCAATCTACCTTTGGTCTGCCCCCCACGGCTTACTACCGATACTTGCAATTGAGACACACGGCGGCCGCACAGTTTGGCCTCCGTGATGTCTCGCTTGAACCGACCCCCTTGGAAAACCTTCTTTCTGACTCTTCACATGAGAAGCTGGTCTCTACATATTATACTCGACTTTTACATTCTCACTCCAAACGGCTCGCGGTGGTTGAGTCTCAGTGGCGGGAGGATATCCCGGAATTGTCGGATGAGGTGTGGCAAGACGTCCTTCCGGAACAAATACCTGTTGTTATCTCCTCTAGGGATAGGGTTATCCAATTGAAGCTTCTTTACAGGGCGTACTATACCCCAGTACTCCTGCACAAAATGGGTACATTGCCTTCTCCGCTATGCTCCAAGTGTACTGCTGCTGATGGTTCATTTTTTCATATGTTCTGGGAATGTCCACCTGTCCGGGCCTTTTGGTCGGAAGTCACAGCTTTTGTTGCAGATATCTCTCAGTTATCCAATATTTGTAGCCCCCTTCGTTGTCTGCTGGGTTATGTGGATGACGAGGACGTCCCTGCTCGTACTAAATTGTTTCTCCGCTTGACATTCTTTTATGCTAGGAAGACTATAGCTACTAGATGGAAGTCTACTGCTCCCCCTGACGTTCCATTATGGATTGCTCTCATTAATCAGGCATTGCCTCTGTATAAAATGACGTATGAGGCTAGAGGCTGCCCCAGGAAGTTCCGGAAAATTTGGTCTTTTTGGGTGGACTCTGACCGGACTACCTCTTCAGTTTCTGACTCTGCATAGACAATGGTCTTACAGCCTCTGGAAGATTTTTTATTTCGGCTGGGAGGGTTCTATACTAATGGTACGGCTGACAGTTATGTATGTTATTTTGGTCATGGCTTTTGTTGTGAAATGGAGTCTTGTGTGTGTCTCTTTTGGCTCCTCAATTGACATGATTCCGGTTATTTCTCTGTTATGTATTGTTTTGTTTGTTCAATAAAATACCTTTAAAAAAAAAAAGGAATACCTGTTAGCTAGCTGGCTTAGGCAAAGGCTCACATAACCCTCTGGGTTTCCCTTAGGCCCCTTTCACACACTATGTCCGTCAAACGGACTCCGCTTTTCTCAGCGGGGGATCGAGCCGCCAATCCCCCGCTGAGCAGAAGGATGACAGCTGTGTCTCAGCGCTGTGTGCGGAGATACAGCTGTCAGTTCCCCATGCATCTCTATGGGGGAAATCGGATGGGAATGGACCGTTGGTCCGTTCTCATCCGATCCGATCCGCTGGACGGACGGATGGAAAATAGGGTTTCCATCTGTCCAGATTTGACGGATCTTATCGGGTGTGATGTCAGCGGACATGTCTCCGCTGACATCCGATGCCCCATAAGAATGCATGGGGGGACCGGTCAGATCCGCCAAAAAAACGAACAGGCGGATCTGAACGGTCCGCCTGTGTGAAAGGGGCCTAAAGCTACCTGAAAGGACTGTGTTTTCTCCTGTGATCATAGACTTCTGGAGCTTGCAGTTGTTTTGTGGGCTCTATATATATGCTTTACAACATTGACCTTCTCTTTGTGTAAAGAAACAGGGGTTTTCACTACACTTGGCTGACAGCTCTGAAATTAGATCTGCCCCTGTTAAGCCTAGTACATACAATGAGATTATCAGCTCTCTATATTTTCCATGTCTCCATATTGAAAACAAATAGGTTGTTAAAGTACGAAATTTCTCGTACGACAGTATAAAAATTTGGAAGTGGTGTAATGTATTTGTATTGTATTTTCAGACAAAAACGGTACTGATTAAAACGAAAATCATACGATTTGTTATCACACATGAAAATTTTTAGTGTTTGTCTCTTCCAAAAATTTTGGATGAAAGCTGTGTACTAAGGATCAGATTATCGTACGATCGCGTCAAAAACAAGATTTTTTGTACGATACTCTGATCATGTGTACAGGGCTTTACTCACGAGGCTTTTTCTATTTCTTGTTGTATCTTGTCAGGACATCTAGAGTTTCTGTGCCTGGGCGTCACATCTTCCTTGTTTTTTGTTATCTTTGGCATGCTTTGGTTGTTGGCTCATATTCCTTGCGTTGACTGGTCTATCAAGGAGGTCACCTTTACATCCAGCTACTGCCTACATCCATCTTGACCGCCCCTTTTCAAGGTATTCATCCAAGTTCAGAATATTGTTCCTGCAGTTTATCATAAATATCTGGATGTCTTTACCAAAGGAAATTATGGCTTTTGGCCAGATATAACCTCCTCTCTCTGAACCAGAACTAGAAGTTCTATGCAAATATATTAGTGACAACCTTGAAAAGATGTCTATTTGGCCCTACGGTCTACCTCTCCAGCAGGAGCTGGTATCTTTTCCATTAAAAGGAAAAATTATACCCATCAGCTTTGTGTGGACTACTGAGCAGTGTTGCCAACTGCCTGTAAATTTTTCGGGCAGCCTGTAAATGTCAGCCCATTTTCGGGCTGCCCGTAAATGCCCGTTTTTGGCAGCGGTGCCAGTAAAAAGATGGTTCCAACGCCTGCCGGGCTCGAAAAAGCTAGTACAAACTCAGCCGGGTGGGCACATGCGCAGTTACATAATAGCACCGTCTGGCGCCTGATGATGAGGGGTAACATGAAGGAGGACAGAGGAGGAAAGTACCATGTCTGTGCAGCCTCTGACTACCTCCTGTACCATGTCAGCAGTCTCTGACCATCTCCTTTACCATGTCAGCAGTCTCTGACCACCTCCTGTACCATGTCTGCAGTCTCTAACCACTTCCTGTACCATGACCGGAGTCTTTGACCACCTCCTGTACCATGACCGCAGTCTCTGACCACCTCCTGTACCATGTCTGCAGTCTTTAAACATCTCCTGTACCATGTCCACAGTCTCTGACCACCTCCTGTACCATGTCCATAGTCTTTGACCACCTCCTGTACCATGACTGCATCTCTGACTACCTCCTGTAATATGACCGCAGTCTCTCACCACCTCATGTACCATGACCGCATGCTCTGACCACCTCCTGTACCATGACTGCAGTCTCTGACCATCTGTTGTACCATGTCTGCAGTCTCTGACCATCTCCTGTACCATGTCCCCAGTCTCTGACCATCTCCTGTACATGTCTGCAGCCTATAATCATTTCAAGTAACATGTCTGCCACCTCTGACCATCTCTTGTCTTTTATCATGTCTGCACTTTCTGAGGGGAGTCTGAAGAGGAGTCAAGAGTGAGAGCACCGCCGGGATGGGGGTCACAGACGAAGTCAGTTGTGTGTGGACCGTGGAAAGGAGACTATAGGATAAAACCAGAGCCACCAACCGGGAGCCATTTGACTGAACCCTGCACAGTGCATCTGATAGGAGGTCAGTGACAGCACCGCCAGGCCAGTCTGATGGGAGGGGGGTCACTGATGTAAGGGGGAAGTGAATACAATAATGTAAAGGGGCACTGATATAAAGGTCCCCCCTATATTTGTAATCCCCCCTTACCTTAGTGTATTCACTCTGCGGAAGGTGGTCTCTGGTCACCAGAGTGCCCTCCACATCAGAGTTCCTGGCATTCCCCTTTATATCAGAGTCTGCAGGATTCCCTCTTACTGGGCAAGGGGTAACTCTACGGACCCTGACATAATCGGGAACTCTGATGTAAAGGGGGATACAGTGGACTCTAATATAAGGTGGTCTCTGGTCACCAGAGACCCACTTACATCAGAGTTACCCCCTTAGATCATGATCTGCTGCGTTCCTGTCACGGGGTAACGTGGCAGAGCCTGACGTAAGAGGAGTGGCTTACCGGGTAACTGGCGTGGCACAGGTTCACCAGAGGCGCGGAGTCTAAGTGTAAGCCGGTCTTCACCAGGGCCCCAGAAGGTGGGGATGGATTTGGCTGCTTGCTAACACCAGGACTGTCACGGGGTAACGTGGCAGAGCCTGACGTAAGAGGAGTGGCTTACCGGGTAACTGGCGTGGCACAGGTTCACCAGAGGCGCGGAGTCTAAGTGTAAGCCGGTCTTCACCAGGGCCCCAGAAGGTGGGGATGGATTTGGCTGCTTGCTAACACCAGGTCGCGGCCCCCCGGATTCCCTGGGAGAGCCAGGAACAGATCCAGGACCAATAGCCGGTAGCAGGTAAACAGATCAGGACGAGACAGGAGGATAGTCAGGACAAGCCAAGATCAGGGCGGGCAGCAGGTAATCAGAATCCAAAGACAAGCCGGGTCAGGTAAACAGGAACAGCAGATATAACAGGCACAGGATACAGGAGAGCTGAAGACAACACAGCAAAGTGCAGTGCTGCTGGGCTGTTTAAATAAGGCAGCCTGTTTGCCAATTACAGCAATTAGTCTGCTCTAGGTTAACCCTTTAGGAGACTCATGACAGCACATCAGTGTGCTCAGGAAGCATTTACTAACAGCGCCTGCGCAGGGTATTGAGTCTCTGACATTGCCCCCCCCTTAAGGGCAACCTCCGGGTGCCCAAAAGGTTCCTTTTGTGGGGATGGTTGCGGAAGAAATTCCGGATTAAGTCCTGGGCATGGAAATTCTGTACCGGTTCCCAGGAATTTTCTTCGGGGCCGTAGCCCCTCCACTTAACCAGGTATTGTAGCTGGTTCCTCCGCCTTCTGCAGTCTAGGATGGCCTCCACCTCAAATTCTTCGTCCCCGTTGATGGTGACAGGAGCAGGTGGTTCTGAACTTCTACCAGGAAAGGAGTCAGGTACTGCAGGTTTCAAGAGTGAAACATGGAAGACTGGATGGATCTGGAGGGAATCGGGAAGCGTCAATTCGTAAGATACCTCATTTAATTTTCTCCTCACAGGGAATGGGCCAATAAACTTGGGTGCCAGTTTTTTGGAAGGGCATGCCAATCGGAGATTGGTGGTGGCTAACCATACCAGGTTGCCGGGCTGGAGAACCAACTCACCTCTCCTTCTTTTGTCAAAGAACTCTTTATTGGAGGTCTGAGCCTTGGTCATGGCATCCTGTAAGATTTTGTTGTTCTCCTTAAGGAACTCCAAGATATCCCGGACTGCTGGCACTGTAGATTCAGGAATAAAGCAGGGCAAGAAAGATGGGTGAAACCCGTAGTTGGCATAGAATGGGGACTGACCTGTAGCCGAGTGTTTGGCGTTATTGTATGCGAACTCTGCTGATGGAAGTAGCGAGACCCAGTTATCTTGAACAAAGGTGGTGAAGCATCGGATATATTGCTCGAGGGTCTGGTTGGTCCTCTCAGTCTGCCCGTTAGTCTGGGGATGGTATGCGGAGGACATTGACAGCTTGATTTTCAGTGAATCACATAACGCTCTCCAGAAGCGAGAAGTAAATTGGACACCTCTATCCGACACAATGTTCATTGGGACCCCGTGAAGTCTTACAATTTCTCTGATGAAGACCTGTGCCGTCTCAAGCGCGGAGGGTGTACCTCTTAGTGGTATGAAGTGAGCCATTTTCGACAGACGGTCTACTACCACGAAGATTGCAGAATAACCGTCTGATGGAGGAAGTTCCACAATGAAATCCATGGCAATCATCTTCCATGGTCTGTCAGGGACTGGTAGTGGTCTGAGCAGGCCCCATGCCTTATTTCGGGTTGCCTTACTTCGTGTGCAAACAGTACAGGAGGAAACATATTGTTTACAACACTTCTCCAAGTCGGGCCACCAGAACGTGCGCTGCACAAGATCCAGGGTCTTATGGATCCCGAAGTGACCAGCCATCGGGTGGTCATGACACAGTCCTAGGATGGACACACGAGCACTTTCTGGAACGAAAATTTGATCCCCTCTCCATAGCAGTCCATTTCTGGGTACCAGTATAGTTCCAGCAGGATGGGGAGCATTTACTGTGACTTGTCTCAGAGCGGTAAGAAGGTCAGACTGTAATAGCAGAAAGTTACCTTGGGTTAAGATGGTGTCAGGTACAATGGTTTCTTTAGAACTGTCGTACATTCGAGAGAGAGCATCGGGTTTCGTATTCTTGGAACCCGGTCGGTACGTTATATGGAACGTAAATCTGGAAAAAAAAAGTGCCCACCTTGCTTGGCGAGGTCTCAGGCGTTTGGCCGTCCTCAAATACTCCAGGTTCTTATGATCCGTGTAGATGAGTATGGGATGTGCCGCCCCTTCCAATAGATACCTCCACTCCTCCAGGGCGGTCTTGATGGCAAGGAGCTCCCGATCCCCTACATCATAGTTCCTCTCCGCAGGAGAAAGCTTACGGGAGAAGAAAGCTACCGGATGAATCAGGTCCTTGAGACCTTGACGCTGGGAGATGACTGCTCCTACTGCGATTTCCGAGGCGTCAACTTCAAGGATGTAAGGCAGGGCGGGATCCGGGTGGCTGAGGATAGGAGCAGAAGTAAACAGCTCCTTCAGGGCTGTAAATGCGACTTGCGCCTCGGGAGACCAGTGGAAGCGGGTACCTTGTTTGGTGAGCAGGGTAATAGGGGCGATGATGGAAGAGAACCCCTTGATAAATTTCCTGTAGAAATTTGCGAATCCTATGAAACGCTGAATCCCCTTTTTATCCACCGGTGCGGGCCAATCCAGGATGGCGGAGACCTTCTGAGGGTCCATTTTGACCCCTTCAGAGGAGATTATTAACCCGAGGAATTGGATACTCTGCTGTTCAAATTCGCATTTCTCGGGTTTTGCGTAGAGCCTGTGTAGCCGGAGTCGGTGGAGTACCTTTTTAACGTGTTCTCGGTGCTGGGCCAGGGAGGAAGAGAAGACCAAGATATCGTCCAGGTAGACAATAACAAAGATGTCCAGATAGTCTCTGAAGATGTCGTTGACAAAGTGCTGGAAGGTGGCCGGGGCATTGCAGAGCCCGAAAGGCATCACCAAATATTCATAATGCCCGAATCGGGTGCGGAATGCTGTCTTCCATTCATCCCCCTCCCTAATACGGACCAAATTGTAGGCTCCCCGTAGGTCCAGTTTGGTGAATACAGAGGCGGTTCTTAGTCTCTGGAAAAGTTCAGGAATCAAGGGTAGGGGGTACCGGTTTTTGACCGTAATTTTATTTAACTCACGGTAGTCCACACATGGCCGAAGTGAATGGTCTTTTTTCTCCACAAAAAAGATCCCAGCTCCTGCCGGAGAAGTAGAGGGTCGGATGAATCCCTTCTCTAGATTCTCCGTCACATAGTCTTTAAGGGTACCCAATTCTCGTTCCGATAAAGGAAAGATACGTCCGAAAGGGATCTCGGCCCCCGGAAGCAATTCAATTGGACAATCATAGGGGCGGTGGGGGGGTAAGGTCTCAGCCCCCTGTTTACTGAAGACATCCAAGTATTCGTGATAAGATACTGGGACAGAGGAACGTATCTCCTTATCAGCGTCCATACAGAGTAGGGTGCTAGGAGCACTATGGCGTACTGGCAGGCAATGATTCTGGCAGTAAGGGGACTGGAACTTGACGTCTCCAGAAGTCCAATTAATCTGCGGGTTGTGCGCCTGCAACCAGGGTAACCCCAGAATAACGGGAAACAAGGGAGAAGAGATGGCATCCAGGCATAACAACTCCTTGTGCCCTTCGAGAGTGGCCACAGGCAATGGAGGGGTTTCTTGGGTAACTGGCCCAGACTTGATGTGGGACCCATCTGCTAGGAAGATGGAGAGTCCCTGCGACTTGGGTCGAAGTGGGATGCGTTGATGGGCAGCAAAGGTAAGATCAATGAAGCAGCTGCATGCCCCGGAATCAATAATAGCGGTGACCGGGATCGGGCCTTCTGGGAGCTGAAATGAGATAGAGAGAGCCAGGTGAGTGGTATTGTTGACAGAGACTGGATAACTTGAGGGGGATATAGAAAGACGCTTACGCATCTTTGCTGGGCATGAGCGTACAAAGTGTCCGGCCTCTCCGCAGTACAGGCACAGGTTGTTCTGACATCGTCGTGAGCGTTCTTCTGTTGATAAGGAAGGACGCATAAGCCCAAGTTGCATCGGCTCCGACGTATCCGATTCAGAAATAAGCGGAGCAGTGTTGCTGGAACGGGCACCAGAGGAGAAGGTGTGGACGGGATTAGGAACCTGTGGCAACATCCAGACTGGGCGGGTCTGCTGCGTGGACCTCTCTGCTCTACGTTCACGGAGCCGGCGGTCTATCTGTATGGCCAGGGTGATTAATGCCTCCAAGGTCTCGGGTATACCCACTCGGGCCAGTTCATCTTTCAAGTTTTCTGAAAGACCCAGGCGGAACTGATGTCGCAAGGCTGCGTCGTTCCAGTGAGTGTCCGTACTCCAATGCCTGAAGTCAGTGACGTAATCCTCTACGGCTCTACGGCCCTGTTGAAGAGAAGTAAGCGCGGTTTCTGCGGTAGCAGTGCGCTGCGGGTCTTCGTATAACTGCGCCATTGCGTTAAAGAAAGTCGTCATGGAGTCCAGCTGGTCATTGCGCTCTTCAAGCAGGCGGTGAGCCCAGGACTGAGGTTCACCTTGAAGCAGGGATATGATGAACCCCACTTTGGTTGCTTCCAAGGAGAAGGTTCGGGGTTGCAGGGAGAAGTACAGCTCGCAGGCATTGCGGAAGGCTCTAAACTTGCTCCGATCCCCAGAAAACCTTTCCGGCGTAGGGACCCTTGGCTCAGGAGGCAGCATCACCACGGTCGGACCGGAGGGAGCCATGGAAGCAGCAGAAACTGTAGGGTCCGTGGAGGGGGTCAGGGACTGAACACGCCCCTCCAGCTGGGTATAGCCCTCTTGCAGGGACTTAACGGCTTGGGTAAGGGCCGCAAGGTGCTGGCAGATGTCATCCATAGGAGAGGCTCCTCTAGCAGGCTCAGTCTTGGCTGTGTTGTACTGTCACGGGGTAACGTGGCAGAGCCTGACGTAAGAGGAGTGGCTTACCGGGTAACTGGCGTGGCACAGGTTCACCAGAGGCGCGGAGTCTAAGTGTAAGCCGGTCTTCACCAGGGCCCCAGAAGGTGGGGATGGATTTGGCTGCTTGCTAACACCAGGACTGTCACGGGGTAACGTGGCAGAGCCTGACGTAAGAGGAGTGGCTTACCGGGTAACTGGCGTGGCACAGGTTCACCAGAGGCGCGGAGTCTAAGTGTAAGCCGGTCTTCACCAGGGCCCCAGAAGGTGGGGATGGATTTGGCTGCTTGCTAACACCAGGTCGCGGCCCCCCGGATTCCCTGGGAGAGCCAGGAACAGATCCAGGACCAATAGCCGGTAGCAGGTAAACAGATCAGGACGAGACAGGAGGATAGTCAGGACAAGCCAAGATCAGGGCGGGCAGCAGGTAATCAGAATCCAAAGACAAGCCGGGTCAGGTAAACAGGAACAGCAGATATAACAGGCACAGGATACAGGAGAGCTGAAGACAACACAGCAAAGTGCAGTGCTGCTGGGCTGTTTAAATAAGGCAGCCTGTTTGCCAATTACAGCAATTAGTCTGCTCTAGGTTAACCCTTTAGGAGACTCATGACAGCACATCAGTGTGCTCAGGAAGCATTTACTAACAGCGCCTGCGCAGGGTATTGAGTCTCTGACAGTTCCTCTTTACATAAGAGTTCCCTTCCACTAGTAAGGGGGATTCCTGCAGACTCTGATGTAAGGGGGAACTCTGTGCTGGCTGAGTTATAGTAACCTGACGTTCATGTAAATGAAGAAATATAGTTTTTGACATTAGTTTAACTTAAACACATTGCTAATCGCACTAGCTATATGTTTATAGTTAAAATATTGATTTTTGCACTGTTTAGCACTGAAAATGGTCATTTTAGGTACTTTTTTGCAGTGCCAGTAAAAAATGTGGCTCTGTCAGTAATTTCATGATTTTTGCCAGTAAAAAATTGGTGCCGTTTGTAAATTTTGGTGTCTTGCCAGTAAATTTCACTTCAGGGGATTGGTAGCACTGCTACTGAGACCTTAACAAAATCACTATTAAACAAAGTTATCCTCTGACACTCTTCCCAGAACTTTTCCAGAGATTCAAAAGTGCACGACTATTCTCCAGGCTTGACTTTAAGGGCGCATACACAGTGTTAGGCAGCCCATAGATCAGTCAGTTTTTTTTTTTGTTTTGTTCAACTAGTGAGTTGAACGAAAAAAAAAACTGACTCGATTTCTGCCATCTAAGCATTTGATGTGGATGGGGAAATCCCCCCTGCTGAACTATTGCTCTCTGACTTCAGGAAGACTCCCCCACTGCCAGAATACACTGATCAGTGTTGTAGCCTATAGCCTGCAGGGCAGATCAAGCAGGAAAAATCTGACAGGGCAGTTGTACAGAATTTGATTGGTAGTTTCATTTCTGCACAGCCTCCCTGCCCATGTATGGGTGGAAATTCGACCAGTAACAAACAGACAAAAAATTGTCACCACATTTACCAACAACTTGCTATATGCAAACAGTTACATATGTGTGCAACTAAAACCTCAGTTTTTAATGTGAATTGTTATGTGGCTCTTCATGGAACACACGCCAAGCTGCAGCAAACCCGGAAGAGGCAGAAAAGGACTAATAATACAATAGTGAGGGAAAAAATATTTTCTAGGAGGAGGGGTAATGTAACTAGATTTGAAAAACTATGGAGAGAATTGATTGATGCCCTAGGACCGCTTCCCGAGGTTGAGAACATATAGTAAGTCTGTGTTGGTGTTTAAATATTTTAAAAGGTAAATAGAGGTGGGTTGGGGGGGGGGGGGATGTAGAAGCTTGTGTTTGTGTAAAATATGATGCTTTTGTATGGACATTCTGTAATTGGGAAAAATGAAAGAAATTAAAATAAAGATGAATTGAAAAAAAAAAGAAATACTTGCGCAATAACATGAATTCACTAACAAGATTCCAGTAAAAAATGGGCATAAAACAATCACGAGGCTCTTCTGGGTACGCTGCAGCTTGGCGTGTGTTCCACGGAGAGCGGAAGTGACGTTGTTGGTTGCGGAGCCGGAAATTACGTCAACGCATCTCGCCCCTCCTCCAGAGCATCATCAAGGACATAATTTCCGGTTTCTCAATAGTCTGATTTATACACGATGAGAAAGAACTCCCTCTCGCGTTAATCAATAAGATTATATAGTTTCTAATGGGTGTACACACTTCCCTTCCTCTACTCAAAAGACATCACTTCCTGAATGTGTTACAATATCTCTTATAAACTGTATCATTACAATAATAACAATCAATAAAAACCCTGTATTTTGCAGAAATGGGCTCCAAAATATATATGCAAACACCACTTCCACATACATATGCTGGAATAAAAATGAAAAAAGAGAAACAATAATAATTGAAAGAAAAAAAAGCACTTCAGCTCCTTTGTATGGGAAAAAATATACAGTATATATACATATATCTTTTAGAAATAAAAATCAATGAAAAAAAAAAAAAGCACTTCAGCATCTTGATAGGGAATTTGGAGCACCAAGCACTTTATCTGAGATCTCTGGAAAGACTTTGATTTTGTTGATGTTTTTTCTGTTTGCACTATTTCCTATATTATTCAAAAAAATAAGGAAAAATGTTTTTATTTATTTTTATTTTTTCTAACTAATGTGTAGGAGAGAGGGAAAGGACTAAGAAGAATTAGGAAAGTTCCCCTTTAGGATCTGAGAGATATTTAAGACCCTGTCAGCACCATTCCATTGCTCCTTGCTGCAAAGACCTGTAATAGGTGGGAGCAGTGGCCACTTAATTGTATTTTCAATATATTGGTCAGGCAATGCACTGACACTTTGCTGCCATAGTGTTATGTGCTGGGTGTTCAGTGTGCCCATGTACCCTTAAGGAGGGGTGGGCTCCTTTCAGGCTCACTTGCCCTCTGCCTATCCTTTAACCACTTAAGCCCCGTAAGATTTTACCCCCATTCCGACCAGGGGGTATTTTGCGATTCGGCACTGCGTGACTTTAACGGACAATTGCGCGGTCGTGCGACGCTGTACCTAAACAAATTTGGCGTCCTTTTTTTCCCCACAAACAGAGCTTTCTTTTGGTGGTATTTGATCACCTGTGCGATTTTTTGATCACGCGCTATTAACAAAAAAAGAGCATCAATTTTGCAAAAATAGCAATATTTTTCACATTTTTTTATATGAAATTCCACCCCAAAAAAATGTAAAAATTAAATTTTTTTCACATTTTCGGCCAATTTGTTTTATGCTACCTATGTTTGGTAAAAAAAATCGCAAAAAGCGTATTTTGATTGGTTTGCGCAAAAGTTATCGCGTTTACTAACAAAGGGAAAGACTTTTGTCATTTTTGTTGTTTTTTTTTTTAACGCGTAATGGCGGCGATCTGCGATTTTTTTTGCGGTACTGCGACATTGGGGCGGACAGATCGGACCCTTGACTGACATTTTTGACACTTTTGGGGGTACCAGTGACATTTCTACAGTAATCAGTGCTATACATATGCACTGTTACTGTAAAAATACACTGGTAGTGAAGGGGTTAACTTTATTTGGGAGGGAGGGGCTGTGTGTGTCCCTAGGGGCGTGCTTTCTACTGTGATTGGCTGTGGCTTGAGCTGTAAGGACACTGATCAAAGGATCTACATAGTAGATCCGTGTGATCAGTGTTTTTACAGCGAGGAGAATGACAGGTGGCTTGTTTACACAAGCTGCCTGACATTCTCCCTCTCCCCCGCCGATCGCCGAGTGACCGGCGGACATCGGGTCACACGCGCGGGGGGGGGTCCGTGACCACGCGGGAGCGCGCCTCCGGGGGCGCGCGCTCGCTCCCTAGACCCTCACAATCTAGTGACGTAGCCCTACGTCACTTTGCCTGTGAGGGGCTGACTGCCGACGTAGATTGGCGTTAGGCAGTCGGCAAGTGGTTAAAATGCATGTGGTCTCATTGTGGAGACTCTCAGAAGTTAAAGTTAGGGACTACAGAAAAAGGGGCCTGCAGCTTTGTATTTGCAAATGTGTGCTGGCTAAACCCCTGTTCTTAACTCATATTGTTAGACAGGTCAATTTGGTTGGTTGCTGGCTGATTGGTAAGTTTGAGCTTGGAAATCTCTTTGTATTTGTTTGACATATGTCGCCCTTCCAGAGCTCCTTGATGCAAATACCAGTTATAAGTAGGGGAAGTGGCCACTTGTTTGCATTGTGATGTCATCATGGCCTAAGCCAAGTTTTCAAAAATAAAAATAAGGAAAAAAGTTTTTACTTTTTATTTATTTTTTTAACTAATGTGTAAGAGAGAGAGAAAGGAAGAAGAAGATGAACTGCAAGAGGTTTAAGACACTGTCAGGCAAAATGGGCACTTTTCTTTTAGTATTTCACATAACATATCGTCCTGGATCAAAACACTGCAAGCCAGATGTATTTTCCTGCATGTTTATTGCTTCAGTTTTGCCCTATGAACCTGACATGATATTACCAGCTAAGAACTTCTACTTCTTTAATCTGACCTTGTGTCATGATCATTCCTTGTTGGATCCTTTTAGAATTCACAAGACTTCAGATTTGGTTTTCTGTTCATTTTGGTGGCCAAGCCTAATGCGGTGCTGTAGGAACTATGTTAATTCTAGTACTGTTTACCTAAGAAAAAGGTCAGATAGAGCCAGAACTTAGGGTCTGCCGGAATCTCCCCCAGTTCCTGAAAAGCATTAGCGCATGACTTCTGTTGACCTTATTTTAGAATTACCCCATTGGAAGGCTTACCATTTTTGTCATTATTGAATGCTTGTCTAAAATGGCACTCTCTGCTTCTGATACTGGTTTAAGAGATTGTGCAGTTACATAAGGTCCCTGACAGCATTGTTTCTGACTTAGGTTTACAGTTTACGTCCAGTTCCTGGAAGGCCTTGTATGAAGCCTTGAACATTGAGCTGCATTTATCTACTGCTTACCACCCACAAACAAATGGACAAACTGAGAGGACAAAGCAAACCGCAAAACAATACTTACAATGCTTTTCCTAATTTTCACAGGATGGCTGGGTATCTCTCCTCCACTTGGCATACTTTTCTTATATTAATTCACTCTATTCGGCCACTAAGCAATCCCCCTTCTATGCTAATTATAGTAATGTCCCCTGGAATCTTCTGTATCATCTGTGCATGAAAAACTGAAGTTCTTTATTTCCAATAACCAATTTTTACAAGCCATCCCTAAGACTTGTTTAGGTGGCAAGAAAATCTTAGACATGAAAGAAGGGGAAGCCAAAATCTAAAACCAAGAGAAAATGTGTGGCTGCCTACAGCAAATCTAAGATTACTCTGTATTTCAAAGAAACTTGTCCAAAGATACATGGGCACATTTCCGATTAAAAGGAAAATCAACTTGTTGACACCCTAGACTGGGGACAAAAAGAGGTCAGACTCAGTTCCTCATCAAATGGAAGGTTTTCTGTCTGAAGGAGAACTTCTAGGAACCATCTTCTAGTATCTATTTCTATGGTTGTTACAAGCCTATTTATGCCTTCAGTTGGGCAAGTGGCTCCATCTGATCAACTGGAGACTGCCCTCAGAAAAGGGGCAATATCAATGAATACCTGTTAGCCAACATGCACATGTCTTTGCTGGTCGCTATGCAAATAAAGTTTTGGCTGTTTGCACACCTGAGTGCAGGAGTGCACATGCTTTACAGTGTGCGTGAATGTGTGTGCATACCCAGGGTTAATGTTGGCATAAATTGGCCTTTTAAAAGGATGGCCAGTTTTAGTGTTAATGCTGATTGTTCTTCAGCTTGTTCCCTGCATCCTGATCTGTGTTCTGTGCATATGCTTCCTGTTACTGGCCCGGCTTTCCCCTGACCTGAATTTGGATCCTGCTCTGTACCTTTGCTTAGCTAGTTTTCAACCTCGGTTTTGTTTATGACCCTAAACTGCTTTCTGATTTTGCCCCGCGCTACTGCGAAGTGCCTAGGCACACCACCCCAAGATTCAGCTGCAGGCTCCTATGTACAGTGAATGCCTGCTGTCTACCTGCTAGTGTCAATGTTGGACTTTGCAGTTCTAAAACCACAGCAAAGCCCCTTCAATCTTTGCTGGTTTGCTTGCTGGCCCCCTGCGTGACACTCCTGCCCCAAAATTTTGCTGGATCTTCCTGATCGGCATCTGCAGTACTGCATGCAACATTTTCGTACATTAGTGTTCATGAACATTGATTGCTGATTCAACTGTAAGAAAAAGAAAAGAAAATAAAAGAAAAGAAAGAAAAAGAAAGAAAGAAAGAAAGAAAGAAAGAAAGAAAGAAAGAAAGAAAGAAAGAAAGAAAGAAAGAGAAAGAAAGACAGAGAAAGAAAGAAAGAAAGAAAGAAAGAAAGAAAGAAAGAAAGAAAGAAAGAAAGAAAGAAAGAAAGAAAGAAAGAAAGAGAAAGATAAAGAGAAAGAAAGAAAGAAAAGAAAGCTTTTCTTTTGGTGAGAAACAATTGCTTTCAGCATGCATATGACACACAGCACAAAATACAAACCATACCCAATGCCCCCCAATCTGCTGGGGGTAGATGCTGGTATTTGCTGAGGTTTAACGATGCCCACAGACATCAAAATCACCTTTCCATTCTTTGTTATGTAAGTTTCATGGAATGTCTATAGACTGCCATAGTATGAGCAATGGGAGGATAGCTCATAATTTTTTTAAACAGTATGGACAATCTTGCAGAATTATGTATCATATCACATTCACTTAGGCAGGCAATAGACGGTTCAAATCTTGGGTGGTTCAGCAGGAACCGTCCGAGATTTGAACTGTGTGTGTGGGCAGACTGAATGTACCAAGTTGTTTGATCAATCAGCTTGGGTGCAACCAGCCTGCCGGATTCAGTTGTGATTATCGCTAGCGGCTGCTATAGCCGCTAGCAATAATCATTGTCTTCTCCCAGTGGGGATGGCTTCAGACCCCCTCGCTACTGGGGGACCGGTCACCTAACCAGTAATAACACCAAAGACTGGTTGCAGTTCTGCCTTGCAATTATTCATGGCAACTATCTCTTCCTCCTTGTCTTGCTGAATAAACATCGTCGTAGTGATGTTACACTTATTCCCATATTATTGTCACGGGCCTAAGTTCTTTATGAATGCATTACTACCTCACATGCACCCCTTAAATAACTTCTGAATGACTGAGCAGTTGAATCAACTTATACTGTAAACTTGGCACAACATGGATAACATGCAATAACGTCTTTCTCCTAACTAAACCTAACTGAGGCTGCCCCAGGTTACCTCTAAAGGTGAAGCCTCTTTGGGAAAAGTCCATACTTGGAAATGCTTGAACGGAGACGTTCATGTTCTTGGGGTGTTCCGACAAATTGGGGTTCCAGAGAGAACCACAGGACCCAGGAAGTCTCTGCACATATCCCTACTTGTCCCCCTGGGAACTTGATCAGTTCCTTTTATAGAAAAAAAGGAGGGAGGCTGGACCCCAGAGAAAGTCCGCAAACACATCAGGAAAAGTGGTGAAACATTGAACCCTTTCCCCTGACCTGGGAAGGGGGGTGCTAAATAGGGATAGACTGATATGGTTTTTTCAGGGCCGATACCGATATTTTGGTCACAACGTATCGGTATTGGCGATATGGGCCGATATTTTGTACATTTAAAGACAATTTTTGACACAAATCTGGTACTGAACATGTTCATTTTTGTTTAATGCTTAATGGCTGGCTTGCTGGCACCCTGTGGTGGGTGGCTGTCTGGCACCCTGTGGTGGGTGGCTGTCTGGCACCCTGTGGTGGGTGGGTGGCTGGCACCCTGTGGTTGGTGGCTGGCTGGCACCCTGTGGTAGGTGGGTGGCTGGCACAGGGGCTGTGGGCGGCTTGTTGGTACAGGGCCTGTGGGTGACTGGCTGTCTGGCACCCTGTCTGTGGGTGCCTGTGGCTGTCTGGCACCCTGTGGTGGGTGGCTGGCTGGCACCCTGTGGTGGGTGGAGGGCTGGCACAGGGGCTGTGGGTGGCTGGCTGGTACAGGGCCTGTGGGTGGCTGGCTAGCTGGTACAGGGCATGAGGGTGGGTGAGTGGCTGGCTGGTACAGTGCCTGTGGCTGGCTGGTACAGGGCCTGTGGGTGGCTGGCTGGCTTGCTGGTACATTGCCTGTGGCTGGCTGGTACAGGGCCTGTGGATGTGGGTGGCTGGCTGGCACCGGGCTGCTGTGGGTGGGTGTATGGCTGTGATACACTCCTGCAAGACTAGTCCTGACTCCAGATGAGGCTGTCCAAGGTGAGGGAGGCAGCCTAAGAAGGCAGAATGACGCCACAAAAATATCGGCAATATCGGGCAGTGTCGGGGCCGATACTGATATGCACTTTCCCCGATATATCGGCCTCGCCCATAATCAGTCTATCCCTATTGCTAACTACACATGTAATAGGCCACCTGACTAAATGCTAGTACATATAACACTCCCCTCCCTCCAGACTGACAATGCTGTAGTCCAGCAGGTGAATATAGAAAGCCTAAAAAAAAAAAAAAAAAAGAAAACGATTGCAGCCATCACATCTACAGATTGGTAAGCTGCAATTTTTTAAATTTTTGGGTTTTGGGTTTAATACCACTTCAATTGTTCTGTAAGGCTCCGTTCACATGTGAGCGTATGGATCAGCATGGCAGCAAGCGGGGTACAAGGTCCTGGTAGGTTAGTATGGTGCAAACTTATACTTGGTAGGGGCCCGTCTGAGGTTTTGCAGAAATCCTCTGAAGGGGAAAAGCTCTAGCAGCAGAAAAGCTGTTTGCGTCACTAAGGCTGCATTCACATGTCAGCGTTTGGATCGCGGGCAGAACCGCGGCGGTTCTGCCCGCGATCCGGAGATTTATTGCAAATCACGGGACGCCTAGCGTTGCCCGTTGATTTGCAATAGCCCCCCAAACGCCGCGCGATGTTGCCGCGATTTCCGCCTGCCGAGCTTCTTTGGAGCGTATTGCGTCCCGCGATTTTGTTTGCGCGATGTTGCCGCGATTCGGCAGGCGGAAATCGCGGCAACATCGCTTGGCGTTTGGGGGGCTATTGCAAATCAACGGGCAACGCTAGGCGTCCCGCGATTTGCAATAATCTCCGGATCGCGGGCGGAACCGCGGCGGTTCTGCCCGCGATCCAAACGCTGACATGTGAATGCAGCCTTAGTGACGCAAACAGCTTTTCTGCTGCTAGAGCTTTTCCCCTTCAGAGGATTTCTGCAAAACCTCAGACGGGCCCCTACCAAGTATAAGTTTGCACCATACTAACCTACCAGGACCTTGTACCCCGCTTGCTGCCATGACAAAGAAACACCCCAAAAGAAGAAAGCCTCTGTTAAAACAAAAACAAGGGCAGCGGACCACAAAACCAAAAGTCAGAAAAAACAAGAAAATGGGAGGGAGGGTGGGAAATATTCTCCAATGCAGCTTTCCTCTGACTGAAGACTTCCTGAGGCCCCTAGCTTGACCTCTCCCTGTAGCTCCACCCTTTCCTGGCCAAAACAGGAATTAAAAGTCCCACCACTTATATTTTCTATTGTACTGGGCTGAAAACTCCTCCTTGTCCCAAACCCCTTTAACCCCTGTCATGCCGGCCCTCCGTCCATGTCTCTTCTCTCCTTTACTCCGGGCCTCTCTGTCTAGGGCTTGTAGTTGATTTTGTGCTTTTATTTTAAATTGGGATGGGAGAAGGGAAGAGTGGGATACTCCAGAATTGAACTATTCACAATAGATAAGGACTCCTGTCTGTAGATGCAGCCACACTGCAGATTCACCTTGCCACCAGATGAATTTTAGAACTATGTCTCTGAGTAGAAGATTTGATTGCATTACTATCTTCAGGGTACTCGTCTAGCACTGCCTTTCACTCCACCAGCCGACACCCGTACTCTGACTACACTACTCCGGGGTAGCCCCCTCTCAGGTCAGGCCCTTAGACACGATCCCTTGTACTCACAATACTGTTTTTCCAGGGTCTCCAGTGTCTCAACCCCTCCAGTCAGTTCTCCTGGACCTCTGGGTTCAGCTCCTTCCTTCTGGTCCCCAGGCCGACTGCCTGTGACCATATGCCACCTGCTACAGAGGAGGAAGCAGCTGCCACCATCCCTCCGGGACTCTGCTCACCAGCCAAGGACCCCGAGCACATGTGCTCCTGGCTTTTATACCACACCCCAGAATGCACCGAGACAACTAGTCTGTGCCAATCACTGAGACTGTATCAAAGCCTGTGTACTCATTGGCCTGGTTTCCTCCACTGTCCAATATGCCTCCCTATTGGACCAGTGTGAAACACTCCCTAGACCAGATGAATCACACACTGAGCACCATGAGCAGACCTAACTCACAGATCCTGCTCTCTGTTAAGCAAAGAGCAATATAGATTTTGCCTGTCGCTCTTCTGATAGGCAGACAGAGCCAAAACTATACTCACTCTCTAGCACCTACCTAGGAGGGTGCTACACATAGATCATATAAATGGAAATGATGGAATAAAACTGGCCATACATTATGCAATTTTCTTGTTCAATTTCCTTTAGATTTATTTTAAACTATGTATTGCAGGGGCCTGCCTGATTGCATACCAATTGAAAGTGTTTAGATTTTACCTCATAATATATGGTTTTGGTAAATCTAAAGGAAAATTGTACAGTTATTTAATGTATGGTCAGCCTAAGGCTTTGTACACGTGTGCAGTAAAATGGGATTCTTGGCG
The DNA here is from genome assembly GCF_965119305.1 of Pelophylax lessonae. Taxonomy (NCBI): domain Eukaryota; kingdom Metazoa; phylum Chordata; class Amphibia; order Anura; family Ranidae; genus Pelophylax; species Pelophylax lessonae. The sequence goes on along the minus strand of NC_138769.1, from coordinate 554,433,235 downwards.
TGCATTCTCTGCCAGTATTTCCTTAGGGATGGTATTGTGTATTTGTGTATTTAGTGGCAATGGATCAACACACAAGAGCTGTCTGTGAAGTGTTCTCTTTTCTGCATTCTGCACCATCTGAAATAAACATAAGATGCAGCACCTGTCAGTTCTGAAAATGCAGCCCTCACTCTTCTAAATGCCTATTCCCGAGATACACCTTGTTCAGAACAGCAGGCTAATATGGAAATATAAAGCTGGCCCTACATATAGAAAAAAAAGATAATTTATTATTCCAGCGTCAAAATCACAGTGATTGCTGCAAGATACTCTATATGATTTAGCACAGTATTTCTCAACCTTTTTTTGCAGTCAAGGCACACCCCAGAAATTATGGACAGTCTTGAGGCACCCTTTAAAATTATGGACAGTCCTGAGGCACCCTTTAAAATTATGGACAGTCCTGAGGCACCCTTTAAAATTATGGACAGTCTTGAGACACCCCATCCTAAAATGTAAAAACGATTCTAATAGTTTTACATAATGCAGCTACATACACACACGTAGGACACTCAACATTAGAGGTACAAGTTGGTACTGACTAGTATGCCAATGTTTCTCTTTTTCCTCAGTTTTCTCCATCACTTATCTAATAGGACCCCAAAACTTATGGAGAGAAGCAGGGGAGAGTCAAACAAGGATGCTACGCAGGAGACTGACATTGTCCTATTCAACTGATGATGTCATAGGTCGTTAGCAGGTTGGCAGCTAGAGGGTTGTAACGGTGCACAATGAAAACCTGTGACTTTGTGTAACGTAAAAGGCAGGCTTCATCAACCCGCTGCCTTGTATACAACTTTTGGTACATTTTTGGGGCATTTTGCAGGGGCACCCCTGAAGAAACCTCAAGGCACACCAGGGTGCCTGGGCACCCTGGTTGAAAAAGGCTGATGTAGCATATGGACACTTTAACTCATCTCTATACCCACACATCAGCAATTGGCCATAACTGTTAAATCATTTATGTAGAAAAATATAGAATCTTATGTAGCAATACTCCCATGGGAGCTGCTGGTTACGGGTTCCCCTGGGTTACCATTAGCAACAGCATGACAATTAGGCATTTTCCAAGTGATTTTGGCTCAGTCAGGAAACAGCCCAGTAGCTTTGGTTTTTATGTTTTATTTGGAACTTGGATGGGAGATGGGAATGAGTGGGATACTCCAACTTTATACATTATGCACAATATGCTGGGACAACTGGAAAATTCTGAATAGCGCTGGATAACGCTGAGTAACGCTAGTCACGGCTAGGCCACTGTTTCAGTTTGTCACGGACTGTGACGCAGAACTGAATGAATTTCCTGAGGTAATCTGTACTCTGAGGCAACTGAACTGTACTGCTGAACAACTTCAGGGCCCTTCCTGGCACCCCCTTTGTTCCTAATCTTCGGGGTCCACTACACGGCACTCCCTTTACTGATACACTCCCTGTGTGAGCTAGCTCCTTGATCTCCTGACTTCTCTGGAGTGGTCCCCTCTCTTAGGTGGACCCCTAGGCAGATCTCCTTGTACTCATACTGTTTTTCCCAAGATGACTCTGCCAGCAGCTCCACTTGTTAGCGCTCTGGATCCTCTGCAGCTCAGCTCCACAGCTTGGTTCACAAGGCCGACCGCCTAAACCACCTTCCTCACACCTGCAGGAGGAGAGGCAGCCAGCCATCCACCTCCTCCTGGGACTTTGCTCCCGCCAAAAGACACCCTGCCTCATGTGCCCTCCAGTTTTATCACCAATACCATGAAGCACCTCTCCAGGTGCCAAGCCACTGGGACAGTTACAAAAGCTTGTGTATCATTGGCCAGGTTTCCTCCACTGTCCAACAGGCCTCCCCATTGGCCACAGTGGGGACACTCCCTCAGACCAGATGAATACACACTGAGCACAGAGAGCAGGCCTAACTAAGGATCAGGCTCCCCTGATAAGCAGCAGGAGCATTAGATGGTTTTACCTAGCACCTGTCTAGGAGAGTGCTACACTTAAAGCGGAGTTACACCCATTTTAATAAGTTTAGATGTACGTAATCCCCTTTAAAAATGCTTTTACCAATGTAAACTATTTTTTTTTTTTGCAAGGAAATACCTTTTTTTCTTCTTTATTGATCCGCACTTCCGGATCCAGCCGCCTATAGGCGATTACGTCACTCGGCGATTCGCAAGGGCTCCTGGGATAGCGGCGTCATGTATCCCAGCATACCTTGCGAATCGCCTAGTGACGAAATCTCGCATTATTACACCAGCTGTACTCAGGGATGTATTGCTTTCAGTCCGCGCTCCGCTCCGCCTCCTCTCAGTGAGCTCTACGGGATGTGATGCTTTCAGTCCGCGCTCACTGAGAGGAGGCGGAGCGGAGCGCGGACTCAAAGCAATACATCCCGTAGAGCTCACTGAGAGGAGGCGGGGCGGAGCGCGGACTCAAAGCATTACATCCCTGAGTACAGCTGGTGCCAGTGTAATAATGCGAGATTTCGTCGCTAGGCGATTTGCAAGGTATGCTGGGATAAATGACGCCGCTATCCCTCGAGCCCTTGCAGTGGCGTACCTAGAGCATTTGGCACCCAGGGCGGATCCTATATCTGGCACCTCCCCCCCCCCAACTTTAAAATGTAAAAACACCCACAAAAATTGTAATGTGTTCAAGAATATTTTTTGCACAAATTTCACAGCCCCCCATCACAGTGCCCCTTGCAGTCTGCCCTCCGTCTCTCTAATCACAGTTCCCCCTTTTGCACTCTCTGCCTCCCCTGCACAGTCCTACCTTCAGCATAAATAGATAGCTAATATTATTAGCAATGTGTTTAAGTTTGAGTAAGAGATTGGAGACTTGCTAAAGGAGATATTCAGAGACTACAGACATGATACAGGAGATGGTCAGAGACTGCAGACATGATACAGGAGATGGTCAGAGACTAAGGGCATGATACAGGAGATGGTCAGAGACTGAAGACATGATACAGGAGATGGTCAGAGACTGAAGACATGATACAGGAGATGGTCAGAGACTGAAGACATGATACAAGAGATGGTCAGAGACTGAGGACATGATACAGGAGATGGTCAGAGACTGAAGACATGATACAAGAGATGGTCAGAGACTGAGGAAATGATACAGGAGATGGTCAGAGACTGAGGACATGATACAGTAGATGGTCAGAGACTGAGGACATGATACAGTAGATGTTCAGAGACTGCAGACGTGATACAAGAGATGGTCAGAGACTGCAGACATGATACAGTAGATGGTCAGAGACTGGGGACATGATACAGTAGATGGTCAGAGACTGCAGACGTGATACAAGTGATGGTCAGAGACTGCAGACATGATACAGTAGATGGTCAGAGACTGCAGACATGATACAGTAGATGGTCAGAGACTGCGGACATGATACAAGAGATGGTCAGAGACTGCAGACAGGGCCGGCGTTAGGGGGGGCAACCTGGGAAACTGCCCAGGGCCCCAAATGTCCAGGGGCCCCGTGCAGGGCCGGACTGGCCAATCGGGATGCCTGGGGCCGCTTTCAGATGGAGCCGCTTTAAGATGCCGCCAGGGCCGGACTGGCCAACCGGGATACCGGGAATTTTCCCGGTGGGCCGTCGGCCCTGGGGCCGCTTTGAGATGGGGCCGATTTGAGATAGGGACGGATGCCCGCTGCCGGCCTGCTGCACTCGAGCGCCGCCGCCGGATTTTTTTCAAATTCCTACACCAGCCGCTGTGAGCGGCATGACGTCATATCCGGTGGACAGCTGCGCGGCGGCGGATCTCCTCTCCTAAGTCCGCCGCTGCATGACGGGCCGCACCATCCATCTCTCCCTTTCCTCCCACACAGACAGCAGCCAGCAGCAGGAGGTCGTCTGAGACACACAAGTGAGCGAAGCAGAGCCTGCCCTATGTTGCCCTGTTCAGCCAGGTAAGAGTAAACTGGCTGGGGGGGGGGAGAGTCAGCATTGTATTAGGGCCCCTAATACAATGAGATAAACAAAATGGTGGCCAAAGGTCTCCCACCACTGGTGACCACTGATCCATGTCTCAAGAGGTCCCCCAGTGGCCAGCAAAATGGTCCCCGTCTCAAGCCAGCTTTCAGCAGCTGCAGCAGCTGGTGATGACTGCAATTCTAGATCACATTATAGCTGAAACCAGGGAAGACTGGCTAGCCGGGAACACTCTGACTTTTCTCCCACTGTAGCAATAGCACATATGGCATATGGTCTTTCAAAGAAAACATTGCCTTGGGGCTTCCAACGCAACAGAAATTTGTAAAGTACTTTGTAGCAAGTGTGCCCTGGGTTTACCAGCATGTATCCCAGGCCACAGCAAAGTCCCGGGATCAGCAGCAACTTTTTGTCACTCCCCTAGGTGCCACATTCCTAAATCAACTCCAATGGCAGCCCTGGGCCCTATACACAGGCTGCTGGCTGTCAGTCCTGTATTAGGGCCCCTTATACTGATGCTGTGGTCAGTCTGCATTGAAAGGGGGCACGCTGTGGTCAGTCTGCATTGAAAGGGGGCACGCTGTGGTCTCTCTGCATTGAAAGGGGGCACGCTGTGGTCTCTCTGCATTGAAAGGGGGCACGATGTGGTCTCTCTGCATTGAAAGGGGGCACGCTGTGGTCAGTCTGCATTGAAAGGGGGCACGCTGTGGTCAGTCTGCATTGAAAGTGGGCATGCTGTGGTCAGTCTGCATTGACAGGGGGCACGCTGTGGTCAGTTTGCATTGAAAGGGGGCACGCTGTGGTCACTCTGCATTGAAAGGGGGCACGCTATGGTCAGTCTGCATTGAAAGGGGGCACGCTGTGGTCAGTCTGCATTGAAAGGGGGCACGCTGTGGTCAGTCTGCATTGAAAGGGGGCACGCAGTGGTCAGTCTGCATTGAAAGGGGGCACGCTGTGGTCAGTCTGCATTGAATGGGGGCATGCTGTGGTCAGTCTGCATTGACAGGGGGCACGCTGTGGTCAGTCTGCATTGACGGGGCACGCACTGCATGATTTTACCTTTTATGAACAAGAAATCAACGTTGTGCTGGTATGACGACGCAATGCTATGGGGCTGGTATGTAATTTTTTCCAGGGCTGGTTTTCATACCCAGTCCGGCCCTGGCCCCGTGTCACTGTCAGCAGCGGGCTCCATTTTACAAAGGGGCCCCGTCACTGTCAAGAGCCGGCTTCATCTTCCAAAGGGCCCCCAGCCGCCCCCTGTCAGTGTCACGCTGCCTCCGCTCCGCTATGTGCCGGCAGGTGGATACAATGCGCTGCGCAGCGCTGTGCTGCCTGTGGCCTTAAAGCCTTGTCTACACTGTCTACACTGGATTTTTTCTCGATGAAAAATTCATAGTTGCATTGATTTTGTTATATTTTATTTATTCTATTTAATGTTATTTAATTAAAGCATATTTTCATGTAGTTGTATGTTTTATTTGGCTAAATTGATTAAATGCGCCTATATTTTTGGTAGAATATAAAAAAATTTGGGGCCCCACTTTTAAAACCGTCTAAAACCGGCCCTGACTGTAGACATGATACAGTAGATGGTCAGAGACTGCAGACATGATACAGGAGATGCTTAGAAACTGCAGACATGATACAGTAGATGGTCAGAGACTGCAGACGTGATACAGGAGATGGTCAGACACTGCAGACATTAGTACAGTAGATGGTCAGAGACTGCAGACATGATACAATAAATGGTCAGAGACTGCAGACATGATACAGGAGATGCTCAGAGACTGCAGACATAATACAACAGATGGTCAGAGACTGCAGACATGATACAGGAGATGCTCAGAGACTGCAGACATGATACAGTAGATGGTCAGAGACTGAGGACATGATACAGTAGATGGTCAGAGACTGCAGACGTGATACAGGAGATGGTCAGAGACTGCAAACATGATACAGAAGATGGCCAGAGACTGAGGACATGATACAGTAGATGATCAGAGACTGAAGACATGATACAGTAGATGGTCAGAGACAACGGACATAATACAGGAGATGGTCAGAGACTGAGGACATGATACAGGATATGGTCAGAGACTGAGGACATGATACAGGAGATGGTCAGAGACTGCAGACAAGATACAGAAGATGGTCAGAGACTGAGGACATGATACAGTAGATGGTCAGAGACCGAGGACATGATACAGTAGATGGTCAGACACTGCAGACATAAAACAGTAGATGGTCAGAGACTACAGACATGATACAAGAGATGCTCAGAGACTGAGGACAAGATAGAAGATAGAAGAGCACTAGGGGGGCCGGAGAGCACAGACGAAGCAGAAAAGCACTGGAGGAGCTGAAGGGCAGGGGGGGGGGCTGGAGAGAATTTAGAGGGGGTTTGGAAAGCATTGTAGGGGGTTGGAAGGTGCAGGGGGTGGAGAGCACTGGGGGGGACAGGGAGCACTTGGGGGGCGAGCAGGGAAAACCAGGGGGGTGGAGAGCACTGGGGGGGGGGACAGGGAGCAATTGGGGGGGTGGGCAGGGAAAATCAGGGGGGTGGAGAGCACTGGGGGGGACAGGGAGTACTTGGGGGGCAAGCAGGGAAAATCAGGGGGGTGGAGAGCACTGGGGGGGACAGGGAGAACTTGGGGGGGGGTGGGCAGGGAAAATCAGGGGGGGCAGGGAAAATCAGGGGGGTGGAGAGCACTGGGGGGGGGGACAGGGAGCACTTGGAGGCCGGGCAGGGAAAACCAGGGGGGTGGAGAGCACTGGGGGGGACAGGGAGCACTTGGGGGGTGGGCAAGGAAAACCAGGGGGGTGGAGAGCACTGGGGGGGAGACAGGGAGCACTTGGGGGGTGGGCAGGGAAAACCAGGGGGGTGGAGAGCACTGGGGGGACAGGGAGCACTTGGGTGGCGGGCAGGGAAAACCAGGGGGGTGGAGAGCACTGGGGGGGACAGGGAGCACTTGGGGGGCGGGCAGGGAAAACCAGGGGGGGTGGAGAGCACTGGGGGGGGACAGGGAGCACTTGGGGGGCGGGAGAAAGCACTGTGGGGAGCTGAAGAGCATGGGGGGGCTAAAGAACAGGGGGGGTCTAGTGCACTGGGGGGGCTAAGAGCACCGAGGGGGTGGGGATTAGGAGCACTGGAGGGGGGCCAGCAAAAGAAGTTGTATAGGAGGGGGATGGGGCAGCTGCATATAGATGAATTGATCTTTCCCTATTCTTCCTGCAGGAGGGAGAGGAGGAGAATCAGTTATTCAGCAGGCAGCTGCAGGAAGAATAGAGAAAGATGAATTCCTCTATATGCAGCAGCCCCATCCCCCTCCTATCCAGCACACACACCTGGGCAATGGGCACTCACCTTCTTCCCGCTGAGGCTCCGCCCCCTCCTTCCCATCGAGGCTCCGCCCCCTTATTCCCGCCAAGGCTCCGTCCCCCCCCCAGCAGCACGGACTGAAGGAGCTGCCACTGCAGCTGCCTTCACACTGGGGATCTGTCTGAACACACCAGGCAGGACACCGGCTGACACCCCCCAGAGCGTGGCACCCGGGGCGGGCCGCCCCCCCCATTGGTACGCCACTGAGCCCTTGCGAATCGCTGAGTGACGTAATCGCCTATAGGTGGCCGGACCCGGAAGTGCGGATGAATAAAGAAGAAAAAAAGGTATTTCCTTGAAAAAAAATAAATAGTTTACATTGGTAAAAGCATTTTTAAAGGGGATTACGTACATCTAAACTTATTAAAATGGGTGGAACTCCACTTTAAAGTGTATTGTATCTCTAAACTCAAAAAAAAAACATGTAATATATTGCAGTTTACCAGTTCCTTGATGTAGTGACTGCATTCGTTTCCTTTTTTCAGACGTTGTTTTTTACGAGTAATCCTGTGACACTTCTTGTCCCTTCATATTTACGCTTTTTTTCCTCTACTTTATGAAGGGACCCTTGGTTGTCACATAGACTGGTTTTCAAACATTTTGTATTCGTTAATCTCCATTACATGGTGGATGAAAGGGACTAGTAGTTTACACAGGGAAGATAAGGTTCTTTGTGCTTTCTTTTTAGGCCTCATGCACACTGGATGTTTTTACAGCGGCTGTTTTTGTTTTTTTCTGCAGCCAGTAAACTCCCCAGCATGTTATCCTATGTGTCCATGCATACATAGGCTGTTATCAGCAGTTTTTGGCAGGGGCGTTTTCTGGCTGGAAAAAAAAACCCCAGAACTAGTGGGTTTTGAGAGGAGTTTTTCACCTAAAAAAACGCTCTAACTCTGATAAAAGCTGAAAGAAAGCTTAAAAAGCAAAAAAAAAAAAAAACACTGAAAAACACAGCTGCATTTATCAGCGTTTTTGAGCCATACGCTTTTGTGGGAGTATAGTTTTGTTAAAAAAATCTAAAAAACGCTACAGCTAAAAAAACGCTGAAAAACGCCAAAAAACAGCAGTGATAAGAACACTGCATTTACAAGAAGATCAACAGACATTTTATGTATATTTGAAAAAATGTTCTTAACCTGAAAAATGAAAATAAATGCAGCCACCACATCTAAGGACTGGAAAGTTGTAATATACTGTATATATATATTTTTTCTGTTTTGGGGTTTAGATATCCTTACAAGCCATAATCCCAATGTAAGATGCAGCAAGCCTTTCTTTTAAGACTGACTATCAAGGGATGGATCCTGTTCCTGGTCTGATGTTTGTTAGAACTTCTATAAAAATAAAATCACACTGATCTATATACAGTGCCTTGCGAAAGTATTCGGCCCCCTTGAACTTTGCGACCTTTTGCCACATTTCAGGCTTCAAACATAAAGATATAAAAACTGTAATTCTTTGTGAAGAATCAACAAGTGGGACACAGTCATGAAGTGGAACGAAATTTATTGGATATTTCAAACTTTGTTAACAAATAAAAAACTGAAAAATTGGGCGTGCAAAATTATTCAACCCCTTTACTTTCAGTGCAGCAAACTCTCTCCAGAAGTTCAGTGAGGATCTCTGAATGATCCAATGTTGACCTAAATGACTAATGATGATAAATAGAATCCACCTGTGTGTAATCAAGTCTCCGTATAAATGCACCTGCACTGTGATAGTCTTAGAGGTCCGTTTAAAGCGCAGAGAGCATCATGAAGAACAAGGAACACACCAGGCAGGTCCGAGATACTGTTGTGGAGAAGTTTAAAGCCAGATTTGGATACAAAAAGATTTCCCAAGCTTTAAACATCCCAAGGAGCACTGTGCAATTGATAATATTGAAATGGAAGGAGTATCAGACCACTGCAAATCTACGAAGACCTGGCCGTCCCTCTAAACTTTCAGCTCATACAAGGAGAAGACTGATCAGAGATGCAGCCAAGAGGCCCATGATCATTCTGGATGAACTGCAGAGATCTACAGCTGAGGTGGGAGACTCTGTCCATAGGACAACAATCAGTCGTATACTGCACAAATCTGGCCTTTATGGAAGAGTGGCAAGAAGAAAGCCATTTCTTAGAGATATCCATAAAAAGTGTTGTTTAAAGTTTGCCACAAGCCACCTGGGAGACACACCAAACATGTGGAAGAAGGTGCTCTGGTCAGATGAAACCAAAATCGAACTTTTTGGCAACAGTGCAAAATGTTATGTTTGGCGTAAAAGCAACACAGCTCATCACCCTGAACACACCATCCCCACTGTCAAACATGGTGGTGGCAGCATCATGGTTTGGGCCTGCTTTTCTTCAGCAGGGACAGGGAAGATGGTTAAAATTGATGGGAAGATGGATGGAGCCAAATACAGGACCATTCTGGAAGAAAACCTGATGGAGTCTGCAAAAGACCTGAGACTGGGACGGAGATTTGTCTTCCAACAAGACAATGATCCAAAACACAAAGCAAAATCTACAATGGAATGGTTCACAAATAAACATATCCAGGTGTTAAAATGGCCAAGTCAAAGTCCAGACCTGAATCCAATCGAGAATCTGTGGAAAGAACTGAAAACTGCTGTTCACAAACGCTCTCCATCCAACCTCACTGAGCTCGAGCTGTTTTGCAAGGAGGAATGGGCAAAAATTTCAGTCTCTCGATGTGCAAAACTGATAGTAAAAAGGGACGCTGCTGAGGACGTATCATTACGAAACCGGTACAGCGTGTGGCATCACTTCCGGTTCCCAAAGCGAGGCTTGGACCGCACAGCACTCCGGACGCTTGGATTCACTGCCTTTTTATGATCTATGTTTGTGAGTACTTTTTACCCTGTTTATTCAAATAAATAGCTGTATTTACAGTATTACGCTATGTGCCTCTCTATTGTCTGATCCCTTACCCCATACCATTGCGGACCCCCGGAACGGATATCCCTGAACCCCCACCAGATCTTCATAGTACATAGCCGGTATCTTTTAACCCTTGGACCACCAGGGACCTTTCCAGCCATCCCTACCTGGACCTGGAGAAGGAGAGAGGATCCACCAGCTCTACATCTTAACATACCCGCCTTGTACCCCTGTGTGGGGTGGGTATCTCTGGTGAGTGTGCTACCTGTTGTAGGGGTCACTGCGCACCTCACCACCCACCACGTGGTTATTCAGCATTGTGTACGGGATACACAAAGAATTTTATCAACACCCCTTTTAGGAAGATCACTTATCACTCACCACTGTTCTGCTTGATTTTTATTGATTCATTATTTGGAAATTGGACACATCACTTGGGTGTTTCAGCATTTGTCACTTTACAGTTATCACTGCATAACTAATTTGCCCCCCCCCCCCCCTTTTTATTTTTTCCTGTTCACCTTATAGTCACGTCACTTTCTGCAACACATATTTTGTGAAGTAGAAATTTACCACTTGGTTTCATATATATTATACAGCATATGTCACTTTAATATTGGGGGCCACTTGAGACACTTTAAGCACTGTTGCACTTATATTTATCTATGTTTAACAATTTGTGGTAATAACAATTTTTTGTATATTAATCTTTATATATCAATTGCTGATATACCTCACCTGCATCTGTTTGGATCATCAAAACAGTATATATATATATATTTATTTTAGCATAAGTCACTTTACATTGGGGCTGCCACTTGGATCACTTTATGCACTGTTGCACTTATGTTTATTTATGATTATCCATTGATTACATTACTTTTCATATTATTTTCATAGTGCATATATACTAACAGGTGAACATTGCCAATCAATTTATTTCAAAATCATCTATTTACCTACATAGCACACGACACCTTTACGGCGAATTATATGCACATGTCACTTTGATGCACAGTTTATCCTATCAGAATTTACACATCGGTTTTATCTATTTATGTACATTTTTTATCACATGTAAATAGTCATTTCATACTTGGCACTTTATTACCTTTCCCAGCTAATAGACAGCGCCATCCCCTACCCCCCTTTTTTCACCATATTATATAGTCTTTGGACTATAATATAGGGAGGCAGCAGTCTATATTGCCTATCACATCCAATACTCCATAAGCGTGAGTTCCCTACCCTAAATGGCTTTCTTCTTGCCACTCTTCCATAAAGGCCAGATTTGTGCAGTATACGACTGATTGTTGTCCTATGGACAGAGTCTCCCACCTCAGCTGTAGATCTCTGCAGTTCATCCAGAGTGATCATGGGCCTCTTGGCTGCATCTCTGATCAGTCTTCTCCTTGTATGAGCTGAAAGTTTAGAGGGACGGCCAGGTCTTCGTAGATTTGCAGTGGTCTGATACTCCTTCCATTTCAATATTATCGCTTGCGCAGTGCTCCTTGGGATGTTTAAAGCTTGGGAAATCTTTTTGTATCCAAATCCGGCTTTAAACTTCTCCACAACAGTATCTCGGACCTGCCTGGTGTGTTCCTTGTTCTTCATGATGCTCTCTGCGCTTTAAACGGACCTCTGAGACTATCACAGTGCAGGTGCATTTATACGGAGACTTGATTACACACAGGTGGATTCTATTTATCATCATTAGTCATTTAGGTCAACATTGGATCATTCAGAGATCCTCACTAAACTTCTGAAGAGAGTTTGCTGCACTGAAAGTAAAGGGGCTGAATAATTTTGCACGCCCAATTTTTACGTTTTTTATTTGTTAAAAAAGTTTGAAATATCCAATAAATTTCGTTCCACTTCATGATTGTGTCCCACTTGTTGATTTTTCACAAAAAATTACAGTTTTATATCTTTATGTTTGAGGCCTGAAATGTGGCAAAAGGTCGCAAAGTTCAAGGGGGCCGAATACTTTCGCAAGGCACTGTATATACTGTGTAGATATACTACATGTACACTATAGTTATATCTAATATGTTATATTCTAAGTACATGCACAGATTTAGGATTATTTTCCTGATTAAACAGAATCAACTAAATGGTTGGTTCCAGGCAAGCTGTGGAAGAAATCACCAAAGACAAAAAGCAGGCGAGCATCCCATTAGTTTAGCAGAAAAGCTGCATAAGATTAGACCGCTCATTTCACTGTACATTTACAGACCTTTACATTTGGGTCAGCAGATGCAGCAGCAGAAACAGATTACCCTGCCAGCTGCCTCAATAGCAGATTTGTGCTGTGATTGGCATGTTTTCATGTGTCTACAGCCTGAATTACTTGGATGGTAACTACAGGTTGTCATACACAGGATCACACACACCCTTTTTAGGTAATAATTATTTGCAGTATTATTATTATTATTATTGTACACAATTTATATAGAGCCAACAGTTTGTGCAGCGCTTTAAAAAATAAAGGGAGACAATACATCCACAATACAATTCAATAGAGGAGGGTTAACAGTAAGGGTAAATAGTTTTTCTGGCAAACCTTTATTATTTCAACCCGAATATGTTTCAAGTTCTGTATGCCAGCAAGGAAGATACGGTGGCAAGTGGTTTAAACTGGTGGAATACTGGCTAGCAATGCCCCATTGGAAAGAGACAAAAAATGATCTTGAACTTCAGTATATAAACAATTAGCAAAGTAACTCATGGCAAGAGATTTTCCTATCTTGATGTATATATAAAAATAAAATAATATTTTTCAATTATAAACACATGCCTTATAGGTGTCATTTCCTAACAGAACTTTCCAACACAACCAATAATGGCACACTTGCCAGCAATACAACACAAACACATTGCATTTTACAGGGATGCCAGTATCAAATTTTGCTATGTTCTGTAATTGCACCCCTGTTTAACTCCATAACATGGCGGAGGGCGTGTGGAGCAGGTTCCGGGTGACAGTATGGTCGTCACATTCTCCATGCTTCCCATTGACTCGTTGGGCACTAAGCACTGGGACATGTAAGAGATCTACCCTGGGGTGGGTTTTTCTGGGCTATGTTGTACAGGGTCACTTTACTATACATAGGGTACCTTTGCTTTGTGCTGTTTTCACCAATTCCCTGGGACAGGGCTGAGGTTGCCGTGGGGAATACTAGACCTTAAGGAGGACCTCTACACTCAGAGAGGAATGTACACCATGTACACTGGCCCCAGTAGCACAGTGGGCCCCGCTGTGTACTCCACAAGGGTACCACACGTGCACTCAAGTTGACTCTTGAACCGTCCATACCTCTGCACAGAATGGGGAACCTCTGCGGTGCAATCTGCTCCAGCTGTTATGGGAGACAGACCACTGGCGGAAGGAGTGCCATCAACATCTCCCTCTTTGCTAGAGGCCATGCCAGGTACACGCTACCGACAGGCTGCTTGTTAAGTTTTCATTACTCTAGATAACCACTTGTGTCTTCACACTTCTCCATTCCACATAGATGTCTACATACACCAATGTGCTTAAAATCTACTCTGTGAACAATGAGTGCCGATTACTTGCAATACACCTCTTTAGTAACTTCAGACCAGGCAAGGTGAACGTTTCAAAACTTTACTTAGAAAAAGTGCAAAATAGACAATTCACAGTGCACCAGGGAAGGCATTATTTTTTCCTAATTCCCTAACTATACCAACAGATGGAGGGCTGCCCTGGCATACCTGAAACAGTGCAGTCCAAAAATCCTAGTCCTCTATAGGCTCTTTCATGCAAGTCTAAAGTCCTTTGGAGTTAAATTCCAGTGCTGGTGTCTTCAGGGCGAACCCCTGGAAGAATGGTTAAACATTCCCATAGACATACTCCTAAACATTGTGGACAGCCCTCCCAGAATATTTGAAGCTGTTATAGCTGCAAAGGGTGGGCCAAGTTCAATACTGAACCCTATGGACTAAGAGTGGGATGCCATTAAAGTTCATGTGCGTGCAAAGGCAGGCTTCCCAATACTTTTGACAATATAGTGTAGATCAGTCTTTGTCAACCTTTTTACCCCAGAGGAACCCTTAAAAATACATTTTAGGTCTCCCTTGGATTTAATGCATGTATCTCTATCTGTATACTGTATATAGTCCCCCCCCCCCCCCAGGAGTTTTCCATGCTTTCTTTTGTAGTCTTTAAACACAATCAACCCAGTCGATTGTTTATGGACAGGCTCTGTTGGCATTTCTTTTGTTTTCCCGTCTATTACATCTTTAAACAAAGAATTAAAAAAAAAAAATTAGGTTTCAGGAAACCACCACTAAAATCAATTTTTTGGGGGCAATGGGAAGAATGCCCCCTACACTGGTGATCAGTGAGAAGAATGCCCTCTTGCAGTGGTGGTACCACTGACAGCTAAAAAAAAACATTGGTGTCATGCCGCTGGCTCAGCTAGGTGGCACAGTAAACAGAACTAAGCAGGCACCATTGGATGTGAGGTCAATCAGCCATTGCTCACTGAACCCTTAGCAACCTCTGAAGGAACCTTAGGATTCCACGGAACCCTGGTTAAGAATGGCTGGTGTAGATGGTTTATTTAATTATCTGTTCAATAGATGTGAACAAATGTGTTTTATTCAAATTGTTTGCAGTGCCCAGCATTTAAATTTAGTGACATTCTACCCTGCAGAATGACACTAATCCTTAGTTCTCACCCATAACCTCTCTTATTTTACCTAGTCACAGAAAAGTGATAAGATCTTTGCCAGGGAGAGCGCCCCCTAACCATAATGTATCCAGATGTCTGGGTAACTTGGTTGAGATGAAGCTCTAAAAAACAAATACATTTGCATATGTAATAGGATTGTCACTTTGGGAAAAGATATTCAAAATATATCAACATATGTGTATTTCTGTTAATTTAGGCTTATCTGAAATACCTCCACTGCTTGAGACCCTCCTCAGAAAAGGGTTATTCATAGACACCTTGACCACAGTCAGAATTTAGAAGACTGCTAAATCTCACTCATTAAACTCACTCAGTTCATTAAAGCATATCTAAAACCAAAAACAAACAAACAAAAAAAATATATATATATATATGGGCAAGAAAAGGGTGCGCTGATTGAATGAAAGGCTGCAACCAGATTGTAAAAAGTGTAAATGTGTAAATGTGATGGTGCGCTTTTCAATATAACGTGAACATAAACAAAATTTTATGTATACAATAACTCAACATATATAAATGATGTGACAGTGCTAAGAACCAAATAATATTCCAAATGGTGAAGATGATCAATGAACCAAAAGCCCCATAGAATTCAACTTAGATGTGAAATCACAATAATGCATAAAGAAATAAATACCCTTTAATTATGGTGATATTAATATAACTGTGAGTGGAAAGTCCAATAACAAATCGTTGCGGTGATAAAGTGTTCCCTCCCCCTGGTGAAATGCCTCCTTACCGGGCGGAAAAAAGGTAAGTGCCTGAAAATAATTCCTCTGAAGGTGATTCCTGTTCCTTAATATCCCTTACCAAACGTGCACAATCACACCGGTGATAAAGCTAATGCAAGCCTCTTACCAAATAGTAGAGGAAAAATGGCCTCTCACTTGGTAGATAACGCTGTAGGCACTCGATTTATCCTTTAAGAGTGTGACTGGATAGCTTGCATTTATTCCCAATATATATCAAATGACAGTAGCTTTTCAGGCTCTTTATATAGGCAATGCCTCCCGCGGTATTCCAATAAGATACATGTGGGGTATAAAGAGGACTAATAGTGCATTACCTTTTTAAAAGATTTATTGAAGAATAAGATTGCACTTACATTTGTTCAATAGTGTTACGAGCAGGAAAAAAGGGTAAGATTCAGGCAGAGGATCTCTGTTATGCCTCGGGTCCGGTGTAACGTTAAAAAACCATACCCCGTGAAGAAACCATACCCTCGTCACTTCCGGGCTGAAACATCTGAGCAGCGCAGCAGTGCGCATGCTCAGAGCCCCGGATACAAGATTGAACATTAAAGAATTAGACAAGTGCGCATGCTCGGTGGGCATGAAATTATCACGGCACTGTGTCTAATGTTAAACTTGCGGCGGGTACATTAAAACACTTCGGCTGCAACATAAATCATCTCCTCTGCTATCGCTGTAACTTCCCTCATCTCCGGTAATAAATATAAAAGCAGCGGCGGGTGTATGAGATGTAAATGACGGCGATCGCGGCTCCGTGATCCGCTTTTATATTTATTACCGGAGATGAGGGAAGTGACAGGGGGAAGAGCGGAGATGATTTTTGTTGCAGAGGAGCTGTTTTAATGTAAGCGCCGCAAGTTTAACTACCGTGAGAAATCCATACCCTCCGTAGCTGCACCGGAAGTGACGAGGGTATGGTTTTCTCACGGGTATGGTTTTTTCACGGAACACCGGCTGCAGCACGGACTCCGAGTGACGTAATGACGGCACGCCTCCCTCCTGACGCGTTTCCTCCAATAGGGCTTCGACTGAGATGGGAGATAGGCGCGCGCCGTAATTTCCGCCCTTTTATACAGGAAAGGAGTCTCCTCCACCTTCCGGTGTCTGCAAGGAATGTACCGAAACCGGAAGTGTCCATTATTGTGATAGTTCGCTTCATATTAGCTCAGTATACATCTTATCAATGCTAATTTACAATGTAAAGATTGTGTATAATTCCGCAATGTGTTGGAATAATTCTTTTTACAATTCTCTTATATACTGGGCAAATCTTGTGTAACTTGATTACCACGACACCGGAAGGAGGAATCCTTGATAACTTCCTGTATGTAATGAAAACCCCTTATATAATCCTATGTTTACAGATTTCTATTACTAGAATCGTGCCAATCTTTAACATTTTAACATTTACGGATTACCTATACATAAATATATTTTATTAAAATCCATTAAAATTAAAAAATTAAAATCATTATTTAATGTGTATCCTAACGGATTAAAATTTTATTAAATGTTATTAAAAATAAAAACATTATTTTGAAATGGTTAAAATGTGTTTAAAATTGCATAAAATTATATTGGAACAGGAATCACCTTCACAGGAATTATTTTCAGGCACTTACCTTTTTTCCGCCCGGTAAGGAGGCATTTCACCAGGGGGAGGGAACACTTTATCACCGCAGCGATTTGTTATTGGACTTTCCACTCACAGTTAAATTAATATCACCATAATTAAAGGGTATTTATTTCTTTATGCATTATTGTGATTTCACATCTAAGTTGAATTCTATGGGACTTTTGGTTCACATTTATATAGGTTGAGTTATTGTATACATAAAATTTTGTTTATGTTCACGTTATATTGAAAAGCGCACCATGACATTTACATATATATATATATATATATATATATATATATATATATATATATATATATTGCAGCCTACCAATTCTTAAAGTGGTATAAAACCCAAAACCAAAAAAAATAATACACTGCAGCTTACCAATCTTTAAAGTGGTTATAATGCCAAAAAGTTTTTTTACCCTAAGGGAGAAGTATGGCTATGCATTAAGGTAAAAACGTCCCACAACTTTTTTCTGCCCCCCCCCCAAAAAACACTTACCTGTCTCATCTTAAGCTCCAGTACTGTCCATTGCTGCAGGGCTGCTCTCTTTTCCTCTTCAAATAAAAGACCCTGCTGCTGTCAGTCAAATCCTGCGAGGAGGGAGCAAGGGACATAGCTGAACTGTGCTGTGTGTGTCTATGGATGCACATAATATAGCTTGGGAGCATGTCCGCATGCAGGGGCAGACTGGCAACTTTCGGCCCAGGGGGCAAGTACAAACCAGAGGCCCATGGTGCAGTGACTCTGCCCCCCTCCCACTCCCCCTCTTTCCGTCACCCTCCTGACCCTCATTCCAAGCTGAAGCCCTGCTTCAGATAATCTCTACTTACCGCCTGAATCCGGGTTCCCGACCTGGCCAGCAGGGGTTGTTTGGGTAGAGCTGGGACAGCTTGGTAGGGGCTTGCGGGGGGAGAAGAGTCTTCAGTGGGGCATGGAACTGGCCTCTGCTCAGACACAGTTTACACCATCCGTGCTGGGGGGGGGGGGGGTGCGAGCCCTGCACCCTGTCCTTGTTTTCAACCTGCACTCAGTAAGTCAGTGGCAGGGACTTTTTACTTCTCTTCACCAGGAATCATTTAGGCATGTCTGTGGCAGAAGCAGTGCAGCCTTTTTACAGAGCATCAGAGCGGCCCAGGGGGCAATTGCCCCCCTGTCCCCTGGCCCAGTCCTCCCCTGTCCGCATGGGTGCCCCCTCAGGACACAGCTTGCCGAAGGGGCACCCAGAGGCAGAAGGTGCACCAAGCACCAGTGGGGGACCACCAAAAAAGAGGTAAAGAACCGCCCTGTATAATATCATTTGCACAGAACAGGTAGGTACTGTATAACTTCTTTTTTATTTTATTAATAAAGTGCCTTTAATATAATTTTAAATGTAGTGACTGCAATATTTTGCTTTTTTTTAATAGACATTTTTCCTTCTTTATTTTTGCCTATTGATATGGCCAGTAACACGCTTTCTGTCCAGTGTATTGTCTCTACTTTACTAGAGGAGCAACTGAGACACCTTTGGACTGCGGCATTGTTAATCTAGGAAAGAGGTATTGTTAGATGCACATTTATATACTCTGTTAACAATAGAACTTAAACATTTACCTAGATATGAGTGGTCTAGTTCTACGTTTGGAAATCAACTTTGAAATGCCAAATAATCTTGAATAATCTTTCATTCAGATTTTTGTTCCTTATTCTTCCCTTTGCCATAGTAAATATTTATACTCTCCTAATAAGGCAAACCCCCCATACCCAGTCACTTATTATCCACTCTTCTCTCTGTTTGAAGGCTAATGTACATTCATTGATGGCCTAGTTAAGCATGTACGAATACCTTACAAAGAGGGGAGGGGGAAACCATTGCAGCACACCTCTGGCACCAGTTTATCAAAGAAGAAACAATAAGATTGTTCAACCAGGAATAATCTCTATTTCACCATTTCCAAAAAGTTTCTGGGTGTACCCAGCACTGTCCATAATGGATGAGTAATTAGTATTGACAGTCTCCTTATTTAACTAATGACAGGTGTACTTTAAATTCACACATGTGACTACATAAAGAGTGTCCTTCAATAAACACACGTGATACTGCTTGAGCACTGAGCAGTATTTTCTGTTCATCTTGATGACACTCATGATCTTATATTAATGGACAAATCAAAAGAAAGTGACCCTTGTGAATTACCAAAAGACAGTTTCCTCTTGCGCCAAACATACTTTGGTGGCTCACTTTCCTTGGTATTAGTAGTATAGTAATGTCAGCGAAAGCTGCAGACACATTTGGTCGATGCGGTGGCTTCTCTTCTTCCCCTTGGCGCTATGCTCTAGTGGACAATGATGCGTCACTTTATTGCTGCCCTTTGGATCACTGTGGGACACTAAAAGTGTTCTCATAGTGATCTTTATCAGCCCAGCTACCCGGTAGTGCTGCTACACCTAGGACATATGGCATCCACCTTAACGCCTTGCTCATGCAATGCCACAGTGCCGCCATCTAGCCAAAATTTTACATTTTAGGTTTGATTAGAGCAGGGAACAGTTAGAACTATAACTATATTTTTATTGCCGTCCCAGACTCTGCTGGCTAGATCCACTCTCTATTTTTGTACTCCTGTCAGTAGAACAGAATGTGAGGAGAAATCCTACAAAGAGGACACGTGCTCCAAAGACAACTCTCACATAGTGTAAGTCATTTTCCCTTACTTGGAGAAATTTCCTCTCAGCTCCTGATGATTCAAATAGACAGGAAGTTAGGGTAAATCTCCCCAATGGGAAACCGATATCCAAAAAGAAAAACCTGACAGGGTTCAAAAACAAAAAAAATAGTTTTGGCTAGATATACATTTAACAACTTGCCTACTGTGCACTTAAACCCCCTTCCCATCCAGACCAATTTTTAGCTTTCAGCGCTCTCACACTTTGAATGACAATTGCGCGGTCATGCTACACTGTACCCATATGAAATTTTTATCATTTTTTTCACACAAATAGAGCTTTCTTTTGGTGGTATTTAATCATCTCTGGGGTTTTTATTTTTTACAAAAAAAAAGAAAAAAGACAGAAAATTTTGAAAAAAAAAAAAAAGTTTTTCTTATTTTCTGCGAGTAAATTTTGAAAATAAATAAATTTTTCTCCTTCACTGATGTGCGCTGATGAGGCGGCACTGATGGGCACTGATAGGCTGCACTGATGGGCACTGAGAGGTGGCACTGCTGGGGACTGAGAGGTGGCACTGAGAGGTGGCACTGCTGGGCACTGAGAGGCGGCACTGATGGGCGGCACTAATGGGCACTGATAGGTGGCACTGATGGGCACTGGCGGATGGCACTGATGGACACTGACAGGTGGCTCTGATGAGCACTGATGGGCGGCACTGATGAGCACTGATGGGCAGCACCATCAGTGCCCACACTCAGTGCCCATAGTGCTGCCAGTCAGTGCTCATCAGTGCCTAGATGAGCAGGCACTGATGGGCACTGACTGGCAGCACTATGGGCACTGATTGTGGGCACTGATGGGGGGCAATGATGGCGGGCACTGTGGGCACTGATGGTGGGCACTGTGTTTGTTTTTTTACCTCTAGTAATCAGGGCACTGGTGATCAGTGCCCTGATTACATTTCTCTGTGTCCCCGGCGGCTGAGCAGCTCTCCTCCTTCCTCACACTGCAGTCTCCGTGTGAGGAAGGAGTGCTGGCGATGAGAGATGATCTCATATGTTTACATATGAGATTATCTCTCATCGCACGGCCCGATCACGTGGTAAATGGCCACTGTGATTGGTCATTTACCACGATCTGTGATTGGCTGTGTTCAAGGGACACGGCCAACACAGATTTTCCCCGATGCGCGCTCGCGGGAGCGCGCGGGGGGCCTGTGTCTGGGAGGCCGTTAAAAGACGGCCTCCCGAAAATGTGGGTCCGCGCTGCAGCCGTCTTTCGGCTATAGCGCAGACCGGAAGTAGTTAATGCAACTTCTCAGCCTTTTGGCTAAGATCAAGTGTAGTACCTGGTCTTATCAGTGTCCAGTAGGAGTGCTACACCATCATTTTGGCCTTTTGGTAGGAATGGCTGGTGGTACACTGCTGGTATGATGGGGGTCCTAAGGAGCCTTCCTGATAGGCGAGAAAACCAAATGACCCTGCACCATGTAAGGCGTGATCAGGAGTACACCCTTGGAGTGTGGGGTTTCGAGAGGCCCAATGCCTCCTGGTTTGAGTGGTGCTGCCTGGTCTGGTCATGAGCTGGGATTTTAGAGAACCCGTAGTGTCTGTGCCCCCTGGGAGTTGGTTGCCCCTGGGGTGCTCTTAGTAACACTATGTGCCTGGGAAACTCACTGTGTGTATTAACAAAAGGTCACTACACCTCTGGGAGCTAGGCCTTTTAGCTAAGTACGGGGCAATTTTTGCTACCAGGCCGTTAGTCCTAGCCAATGCACTTGCACTTGCACAATATATTTAATTTATTTTGTCTCTCACATTTTGTCACTTTGCATTTTGTCTGCATTTCTTTCACTTGCATTGAAGGGGTTGGGTCCTTGGGCCTACCATGAAGTATAGGGGCAGATTGTGTGTCCATTAGGTTTCTTACACCCCTGAACCAGGGGTGTCTCTTTTTTGGAGACCCAGTATTCATTGGTCGGCTTCAGCCAGGAGGAGAGGGGTCCACCAGACCTTTTGGACAGGTGGAACAAGTTTATCCTTGCCCTGTCAGAAATCTTGCCCCCACAAGAGATCAGAGTAGAGTCCTACTTCTTTGGGAGGTGGACTAGAAACACGCCCTTAAAGTAATGGTAAATGATTACCTTGCTAAGAATATGCATGCATCATACATACTAGGTGGATTAGAACTGGGGGAATCCATAGCAGAGAAGGATCTGGGTGTTCTGGTAGATCATAAGCTAAATAATAGCATGCAATGCCAAGCTGCGGTTTCCAAAGCAAGCAAAGTCCTTTCTTGTATTAACAGAGGCATGGACTGCAGAGAGAGAGAGATATAATTTTGCCCCTGTACAAATCATTAGTAAGACCTCATCTGTTATATGCAGTTCAGTTTTGGGCACCAGTTCTTAAAAAGGATATCAGGGAACTGGAGAGTGCAGAGGAGGGCAACCAAACTGATAAGAGGCATGGAGGAGCTCAGCTATGAGAAAAGATTAGAGGAACTGAATTTATTCTCTCTTGAGAAGAGGAGATTAAGGGGGGATATGATCAAAATGTATAAATACATAAGGGGTCCATATAGTGAACTTGGTGTTGAGTTGTTCACTTTAAGGTCAACACAGAGGACAAGGGGGCACTCTTTACATCTAGAGGAAAACAGATTTCCTCTCCAAATACGGAAAGGTTTCTTCACCGTAAGAGCTGTGAAAATGTGGAATAGACTCCCTCCAGAGGTGGTTCTGGCTAGCTTACTAGATTGCTTTAAAAAAGGTCTGGATTATTTCCTGGGTGTACTTAATATAACTGGGTAATACATTTTTTTTTTACAGAAAGTTGATCCAGGGAATATCCGATTGGCTCTCGTGGGTTCAGGAAGGAATTTTTTCCCCCTGCTATAGCAAATTGGATCATGCTTTGCTGGGGATTTTCGCCTTCCTCTGGATCAACTGCGAGTATAGGATTGTGTATATGGGATTGTATGGTTGGGTTTTCAATACTGTTTTTTTTTTTTTTTTTGGTTGAACCAGATGGACTTGTGTCTTTTTTCAACCTTACTATGTAACTATGTAACGCATTCAGTTTAAAATAGAAGTGAAAGGCAAAACGTTTTTGTATAGATATACAAATACTTTATAAATACCTTTTTTCCCTTTTTTAGTTTAGTGATCACATTCCCTCTGTTCTTAGTTGCAGAAGAGCTGGGAGGAAGAGAAGCAACAGCACACTGAGCTTCCCAGTAAATGGCTATGCAGCGGGGGCGTGTCAGGACAAGTTTAATCAATGGAGGAGAGTACACCGAGTTCCCAGTATAGCTAAAGAGTTGACCATGGTGTGCTCTCCTGTTTAGTGTAGTCAGTTTTTAATAGGAAGGCAAGGGGAGTAGCTGAAACACCAGGAATTTCATAAGGGAAGCAATACAAAGAGAAAAGGATACTTTCTCGTACAAGTACATGGTACAACAGGTACATATTAGGAATAGGAAGTTTTGGGGTAACAAATGCTTTAAGTGCTTTTGTGTGTGTTTTATTTCAATTGCTTTTTATTTGTACACTTATGCTGGCCATACATGGTTCGAATCTTTGCCGGTTCAGCAGGAACTGGACACGATTTGAATATATAATTTGAATCAATTAATCAATCAATGAACTTGGGTACAACCAGCCTGTCAGGTTTTACAAGCGATTATTGGTAGCGACGATTATAGCCGCTAGCACTTAATCAATGTGTTCTCTCTGCGGGGACGGCACCACCCTCCCCCCCTGCTGGCTGTGTGGGAATCAAGAGATTTTCAACCTGGGGATGCTGGAAATAAAATTGCTCCGTCTATGGCCAGATTTATGTGTTTAGAATTTGCAGACCACTGTGGGTTAAAAAAAAATTATATATATATATATATATATATATATATATATATATATATATATATATATATATAAAGAAAAAACTGCCACTATATATTGTAAATAAGGAGTAATAAATAGCATGTGGCTTTAAAGCTATATACCATGTGAGATAGTATAACTGCTTATCATTTTGTTAAATCTGGTCGTCTGAGAACAGCTAAATCCTCTCAATAAGGAGTCAAGGATTGCTGATAATTTGAACTTTCTGCATTATTTGTCACTCACACAAAACTATTTTTGGCCATTTGTTCAAACATGATTGGATTGACATTTCACGTAGTTAGCTAGTAATGGAATCACCCTTAATTGACTTTGCTTGGTAAACACTTAAAAGACAGAAAGCTTTGAATGTAGATTAAACCCCATGTATGCATATGCAAATATTTAGGACAGACAGGCTGAAAACGACAAATGTTCTTTTCAATGTGGGCTACATAGTCACTATTAACGAGCAACTTATCAAATTAAATGAGGCTGCAGCGTCACTGCAGCAGACTGCCTCTACAGTCAATGTTCATGCTATGTGATGCAGAACAAAAGGAGGCAAACACTCTGCTGACTGTGTATTTGCTATATAGCTGAATATTGGCATTGTACACTGAGCATGGTACACACACACACAAATGTACCTGTTTCTTGCCAGTTTCATTATTCTTTGTACTCTAACAATTAGGTGCCGTATTTTTAGTACAATCATTTCAATACTGCATAGGTTTCACAGCATAGATCAGTGTTTTTCAACCTTTTCTCAGCCAAGACACCCTTTAAAAGCATTTTTAGCCTCGACGCACCGCAGTCTAAGTGCAGGTTCACACATGAGGGATGGAAAAACTCGGTTGAGTCTCTTTTTTTTACCACCCCCAGCTGCTTCCTTTTTAACTGCAGAAGCAGTGGCCAGGGTTGTACACATGCTGTGACTGTGATGCTTTGTGATTAAAGCTGGGATTATACTAGGGACCGACCGATTATCGGGGGCCGATATGCACTTTCCCCGATATATCGGAATCGCCCCGGAAGTTACCGATATTGCCGATATTTTTGTGACATCATTCTGCCTCCTTAGCCTCCCTGGCCTTGGACAGCCTTGTCTGGAGTCGGGACTAGTCTCGTGGGAGTGTATAACAGCCATACACCCAACCACAGCAGCCTGGTGCCAGCCAGGCACCCACACCCACAGGCCCTGTATTAGCCAGCTAGCCACAGGCACTGTATCAGTGAGCCAAGCAGCCACCCACAGACCCTGTACCAGCCAGCAAGCCACCCACAGGCCCTGTACCAGCCAGTCACAGGCACTGTACCAGCCAGCCACCCACAGACCCTGTACCAGCCAGCCACCCACAGCCCCTGTGCCAGCCACCCACCTACCCACCACAGGGTCCCAGCCAGCCAGCCACCCACCACAGGGTACCAGCCAGCCAGCCACCCACAGGCCCTGTACCAGCCAGCCACCCACCCTCCCACCACAGGGTGCCAGCTAGCCAGCCACCCACCACAGGGTGCCAGCAAGCCAGCCATTAAACATTATACAAAAATTAACATGTTCAGTACCAGATTTGTGTCAAAAAATGTCTTTATTTTTCAAAACTTTAAATGTACAAAATATCGGCCCATATCGGCCGATACCAATATGCGATGGCCAGAATATCGGTATCAGCAACGAAAAAAACTATATCGGTCGATCCCTAGATTATACCCCCTGCCAAATATGACCCATTCAGTTGAATGGGGCTGCGCTGCAAGTGCTCCACAACCGTATGCATTGCACGTAATTACGGCATGATGATGCTGCATTTTGGAGGTATAAACAGGCAGTGAGGAAGTGAAATATTGCCTCTTCACTGCTTGATAAAAATGCATTGAAAAGCTATCGTATATATACAGTGTATCAGCTGTCGTCTGCTAGGCCTATCGCTTGGTGGGAATGGAGTGACAGGAGCTGACGTGTCAGCAGTTGGTGGATTCTTTCTTTTAGCGAGTGTCGGGCATCAGGATTGACATGGATCTTCATCACTGGAAAATGTGAATGATGGTGGATGTACATTGGTGGGGCCCTTGCAGTAGAGGTTCAGCCTAAAACTAACTAACTCTGAATCTACTCGCAGCCAAATTCTAATCTATCTAACCCTGTAAAGCAAAAATCGCTATACATACCTTTTCTGCAGAATAACATAACTAAAGACGCCTGCTTAAAAATAAAATAAAACTGTGAAGCTGCCAAAAAAAGAAGAAAGGTAAGGCGCTAACACTCATATATGCAAAACCATACTTCAATAAAAGTAGAACTCAATGTCCTTTTGTGTAAAGTAATAAAAGAGTAATAAAAAAAGTCCATATGCATGCAATGAAAACAGCCACCATGCATTTAAATCCTTAGCTTGCTCTTATGAAATCTTGCAGCTATGCCACCACAAATCACCAGACTGTATGAAATGCACACTCACTATCAATCCAGTGAGCTTTATATTACTAAAGGTCTACAGGCGCATTGGGTTCACTCCAAATCGATCACACCACACATGTGCAGATTTTCAAACCACCTTGAATTCTTCAATTTATACTCCAGGGGCACCTTAACATTAAGCTAAAAAAGTAGTCAAAGTTTAGTATTTATTAAGACAAGGTGTATAAAACATAAAATATTCCACTCACTTGTTGATGTGCCCAAGCTCGGCACCAATGTAAACAGCCTGCTAAGCCATTCAGCACCTTCAGGGATTCCTGAAGACGCCAGGCCTTTAGGATGGGTGGAACAGGTTTAGCCTTGTCCCTGTCAGGAGCCTTGCCAACCAAGAGGTCAGAATAGAGTCCTACTTCTTCAGGAGGTGGAATAGAAACACACCCCTTAGGTGTGCTTTTTTTGTGTGTGTTATTTTACATGCACTCTTTTTGTAAGCTTATATATCTTGGCCGGTTCAGCAGGGACCAGCCAAGATTCGAACCATGCATGGGCAGACTAAATGTACCCAAGTTGATCGATCGATCAGCTTGGGTACAACCAGCCTGTCAGATTTTACATGCGATTATTGCTAGCAGCTATTCTTTGCCATTGGGTTCTCCCGCCGGGGAGGGGGGGAGGAGAAAATTATCTCCGCTGGGAGAACCCAATGGCCCAATGGGAGGGATTTCCCCTTCAACATTGGAGAACCCAATGGCCCAACGGGAGGGATTTCCCCTTCAACACTGTCAACACTGTCTGTGTGTCAATCTAATGGCAGCTCACCAGCAACAGGATTGCTAAAGGTAGCACTCATCTCCCATGCTTCTATAGTAGCATTCTCCCGCTGGCCACAACGATGCAGTATCTTAGGCCAGCCATAGACGATTTGAATCTTGGGCCGTTCGAAATTTAAACCATGTATAGGCAGGCTGAATGTGTCCAAGTTGATCAACCCTGCAGGGGGAATACAATAGTTTAGTGAGAAGGATTCCACTGTCAACCCTTGCTTTCAGGAAAGACATTTGCTCCATGTTTGGCTGACATTATTTACCAGCAAGGAGGTAGAGATGAAGCAAGACTTCATTGGTTTGGCCACTATGGATTCTGGGGGAATTGCTACCATTAACAGGATCACTAGTGTCACCGGGGCCTAACCCCAAACCACTTCACTCTACATATTATATTGTACAGCTATTGTCATTGTAGGCATGCCATTGGATGCACAAGAATCAAAAGCCCCATTGTACATGTTTTCTGTTTAATTAGCAAAAGTGACACAATGAATGGGTCTACAGTTGAAAGGTAGTCCCCAGGTTTGCTGAGTACACTGTAAATAAAGCACAAGTGGGAATATTAGAGCCCGAAAAACAGGACCTCTGTTGTGTGTTAACGCCCCCTCCCCATAGCAATCCCTGCTGAGTGTGACTCCGTCTCAGCAAGCAAAGTTCTTAGCACTTCAAAAGACACCCTGGGCTTTTCACAGCATTGTAACCCAGAAGCCTTGAATGAGCAGGAATCCTGTTAATAAGGGCGGCAAATCCTCCGAGAACTGATTAGAGCCTAATAGCAAGGATAATGTGAAACTATTAGCACTATCAGTTTTGATTATTCTCTCTTTAGGAAGAGAGGAAACCCAAGAGGATTACCGGCTTTTGTGACTCCAATGTGCAGAGACCCACAAGCCAACAGCCACCCAACATCCAATACCTATAATTTCCACTGAGGCATTCGAGCATTTGGCAGTCATGCTGACCATATACAGCTCAAAAAAAGCATGCAATCGACCCAGCATTAAGCATTGCTTGCAATATTGTGGTGTTTCTGGTGGGCTTAGAGCAGGCCCGGATTGGCCAATTGGGAGCACCGGGACTTCTCCCGGTGGGCCGGTCGATCCTGGGGGCCGTTCCACTGGGTTGCCTGATTTAAACATGTCACGGCGCATGCGCCGCCGCCGCTCGGAAAAGGCCGTACACGTTCCCGAGAATAGCCGAACATATACAAGCTTTCCCGAGTGGCGGCGGCACATGCGCAATGACGTGTTGGCGCCGGGCGGCGCCAATTTTAAATCGATGTGGCCTCAGGAACAGGTGAGACTCCTCCACTGCCTGCCATTATGCGGGGCTGCAGGCATACTACAAGAGATCCAGTGCTGTGGGCATGGTACACCTGTACCATGCCCGCAGCACTGCATCTCCTGTATCATGCCCGCAGCCCTGCATTCTCCTGTACCATGTCCGCAGCCCTGCATTCTCCTGTACCATGCTAGCCAGCCTGCATTCTCCTGTACCATGCCCGCAGCACTGCATTCTCCTGTACCATGTCCGCAGCCCTGCATTCTCCTGTACCATGTCCGCAGCCCTGCATTCTCCTGTACCATGTCCGCAGCACTGCATTCTCCTGTACCATGACCGCAGCCCTGCATTCTCCTGTACCATGTCCGCAGCCCTGCATTCTCCTGTACCATGCCCGCAGCCCTGCATTCTCCTGTACCATGTCCGCAGCCCTGCATTCTCCTGTACCATGTCTGCAGCACTGCATTCTCCTGTACTATGTCCGCAGCACTGCATTCTCCTGTACCATGTCCGCAGCCCTGCATTCTCCTGTACCATGTCCGCAGCCCTGCATTCTCCTGTACCATGTCCGCAGCCCTGCATTCTCCTGTACCATGTCCACAGCACTGCATTCTCCTGTACTATGTCCGCAGCCCTGCATTCTCCTGTACCATGTCCGCAGCCCTGCATTCTCCTGTACCATGTCCGCAGCACTGCATTCTCCTGTACCATGCCCGCAGCACTGCATTCTCCTGTACCATGCCTGCAGCCCCGCATTCTCCTGTACCATGTCCACAGCCATTGCAAACTTATATTCTGAGGTTTTAATTACATTATTTTAATATAGTCAGTCATGAACTAAAGTGGGCTGGTCTAAGGCATGAAAATCCAGGGCTGAAAATGAGTCCCACTCCGGCCCTGGCTTAGAGGCTGTCAGAGGCACTCAGCCTGTTGGACGATCTCCCTTCAGGTTCTTATACTTCACTCTTAAGCTGCCCATAGACCAGTAGAATATTGTTCAAACATTCAAAAAATAAAAATGATTTATCAGAGCATTCAATAGTACCATCATGGACTCATATGACAATCATGACATTTTTTAAATGATTGCTATGCCAATGTTTTGAATTGTATTTGGGATGCACATTACAATAAGTCAACAAGGTGTCCCAAGCGCTAAGCCCTATGGACAAAAGCACTGTTCACTGTCCCCGAGCCAATCTGATGCAGTCTTTAAGATTAGTACACATAGTAACTACATAGCAGGCAAAAGATATAGACCAGTAATTTTCAAACTTTTTTCAGTCAAGGCACCCTTTAAAATTGTAGACAATCTCAGCGCACTTTTTAAAATAATGGACTATCTCTCGAGGCACCCCTTTCTAAAATGTAAAAAAACGATTCTAATAGCTTTACACAATGCAGCAACATCCACACGTAGGACACCCAACGTTAGAGGTGACTTATTCTTCCAAAGCAAATACACTTTTGCACTCTGGTACTGACTAGTATTCCAGTGTTTCTCTTCTCTCTCAATTTCTCTCCACCAGTCAGCTAATGTCACCCCAGTGCTGAGGGAGAGGGGTATTGGAGGTTCAAACAAAGATGCTGTGGAGGCAACAGACATCCTCCTTGCTAACTGATAATGTCTATGGTTGTTAGGATGCCAGTGTCTACAAAGTCGTAATGGTGCACAATGAAAACCTATTGCTTTGTGTAACTAAAAGGCCAACTTTATCCACCTGCTGGCTTGTATACAATTTTTAGGCATTTTGCCAAGGCGCCCCTGAAGAAACCTCAAGGCACCCCAGGGATTTATGTCATTCCGGCCCAGCAAATCAAGGTGTCAGAATATACCAAACCCAGAAGAAGAGTGGGTGAAGATGTTGGTTGCTGGCAAGGGGGTGAGAGTAGGTGAGTTTAGTTCCACTTTAAGCCAAGCCAAGAACCGTCCCTCTAAATGAGGGGTCTCCAAACTTTGTAAACTAAGGGCCAGTTTACTGTCCCTCAGACCTTAAGGGGGATTAACTGTGGCCAGGCGGAATAGAAGATTTCTCTGGCCTCAGTGAGAGTATACAGTGCCCAATCTTTTGTATTAGGGGAGGAATATCACCCCATTGTTGGTGTCAGTGGAAGAAATGGTGCCCCCCAGTGGCAGGAATTATGCCCCATTTTTGGTGTCAGAGGTCAGAATAGTGTCTCATACCAGTGGGATCAATAGTGCCCCAAGAGCCGTTCGCGAGAGCGGGTCTCGGGCGCGCGCCCGCTCTCTAGCCCTGCAGCTTAGCAACGGGTCCGGTGCCCGTGATGGCCGCCGGGAACCCGGCAATCACTGCAGGGGCTGACAGAAGGCGGTGTGCCGTTGTAAACACAGCACACCGCTCATTTGTCATTGATTGAAACAGGGCTCCTGTGTTCCTGTTATCTCGGAACACAGGAGCCCTGTTTCCATCCACCAAGTCTGGCCCCCATACAGTTAGAATCACTCCCTAGGTACACAATAACCATTTGATCGCCCCTAGTGTTAACCCCTTCCCTGCCAGTGTCATTATTACAGTAACAGTGCATATTTTCAGCACTGATTACTATAGTAATGTCAGTGGTACCCCAAAAGTTTCAAAAATGTCATTTAGGGGTCCGATATGTCCGCCACAGTGTCGCAGTCCCGCTAAAAATCTCAGATTGCTGCCATTACTAGCAGTGCTTTTAGTGGCCCAAAAGAGGTGCCGGTACTCTATTATAGCCTATAAATTTTGTCGCCTCCCCTCACCCAACATCAGGGTCCCCACAGAGCAGCCCCCTGGCCTGGGCTGGGACTCCGGAGCAGGGAGACTCACTGGTGGTGACTGGTCTGGCTCTGGAGTGGGAAATATTCTTGGTGGGGGCAATTGAGGGCACAGATGTCCAAAATGAGCGTACTGGTACGCTAAGGCGCACGGAGAGGTGGCGGTATGCTCAAGAGCCATATTTGGAAGTGGCGGTACTGAGTACCAGTGCATACCTGCCCACCTAAAGCACTGATTACTAGTAAAAATACATTAATAAATATAAATGACATAAATCTTTCCCCTAGTTTGTAGATGTGATAACTTTTGCGCAAACCAATTAAAATACACTTATTGGTATTTTTTTTTACCAAAAATTTGTGGCAAAATACAAATTGGCCAAAAATTATGAAAAATCTTGATTTTTAAATTTTTTTTATTGGTAATGTTATATAGCAGAAAGTCCTGCTTTTTTAAAAAACATGTCACTCTTTTTGTGTTTATAGCGCATAATCCCAAAACCGCAGAGGTGATCAAATACCACCAAAAGAAAGCTCTGTTTGTGGGAAAAAAAAGGACGTCAATTTTATTTGGGTACAGCGACAGCACAGTTGTCAGTTAAAGTAACGCAGTGCCGAATCGCAAAAAATGGCCTGGTCATTAAAGGGGCAAATCCTTCCGGTCCAGAAGTGGTTAAAGGAGATTTGCAGTGCAGCCATAACACATGCTTTCTTCTAGAATACAAACATGTTTTTGGAAATCTGGGAATTAACTTGAAAACGTGGCTGTGAGTGTAATAATACATGTTGTAGACCTACATACATCCCAACTTTTTGAGATGGGAACGAGGGACACCTATTAGCAAAAGTATGTAGGCATAGGACACACCCCCTGCCATGTCTCTTTAAAGGAGAATTACACAAAAAAATATTGGTTAAATACACAAGCTTTTCTTTTTTTTTTTTAACCACTACTTTTCCTTTATACTGGCATTTGAAATTTATAAATGCAACAATTTAGAAATTGGATAAAAGGTTTAGCTCTAGGAAAAGTTAATTTTATATACAACTATATACAGTATCTCACAAAAGTGAGTACACCCCTCACATTTTTGTAAATATTTTATTATCTTTTCATGTGACAACACTGAAGAAATGACACTTTGCTACAATGTAAAGTAATGAGTGTACAGCTTGTATAACAGTGTAAATTTGCTGTCCCCTCAAAATAACCCAACACACATCCATTAATGTCTAAACTGCTGGCAACAAAAGTGAGTACACCCCTAAGTTAAAATGTCCAAATTGGGCCCAAAGTGTCAATATTTTGTGTGGCCACCATTATTTTCCAGCACTGCCTTAACCCTCTTGGGTATGGAGTTCACCAGAGCTTCACAGATTGACACTGGAGTCCTCTTCCACTCCTCCATGACGACATCACAAAGCTGGAGGATGTTAGAGACCTTGCGCTCCTCCGCCTTCCATTTGAGGATGCCCACAGATGCTCAATAGGGTTTAGGTCTGGAAACATGCTTGACCAGTCCATCACCTTTACCCTCAGCTTCTTTAGCAAGGCAGTGGTCATTTTGGAGGTGTGGTTTATGGTCGTTATCATGTTGGAATACTGCCCTGAGGCCCAGTCGCCGAAGGGAGGGAATCATGCTCTGCTTCAGTATGTCACAGTGCATGCTGGCATTTGTGGTTCCCTCAATGAACTGTAGCTCCCCAGTGCTGGCAGCACTCATGCAGCCCCAGACCATGACATTCCCACCACCATGCTTGACTGTAGGCAAGACACACTTGTCTTTGTACTCCTCCCCTGGTCGCCGCCACACATGCTTGACACCATCTGATCCAAATACGTTTATATTGGTCTCTTTTGACACAGGACATAGTTCCAGTAAACCATGTCCTTAATCTTCTTGTCTTCAGCAAACTGTTTGCAGGCTTTTTTGTTTATCATCTTTAGAAGAGGCTTTCTTCTGGGACGACAGCCATGCAGACCAATTTGATGCAGTGTGCGGCGTATGGTCTGAGCACTGACAGGCTGACCCCTCCCCCTTCATCCTCTGCAGCAATGCTGGCAGCACTCATACGTCTATTTCCCAGAGACAACCTCTGGATATGACGCTGAGCTCATGTACTCAACTTCTTTGGCCGACCATGGCGAGGCCGGTTCTGAGAGGAACCTGTAATGTTAAACTGCTGTATGGTCTTGGCCTCCGTACTGCAGCTCAGTTTCAGGGTCTTGGCAATCTTCTTATAGCCTAGGCCATCTTTATGTAGAGCAACAATTTATTTTTTCAGAGAGTTCTTTGCCATGAAATACCATGTTGAACTTCCAGTGACCAGTATGAGAGAGTGAGAGTGATAACACCAAATTTAACACACCTGCTCCCCATTCACACCTGAGACCTTGTAACACCAACGAGACACATGACAACAGGGAGGGAAAATGGCTAATTGGGCCCAATTTGGACATTTTCACTTAGGGGTGTACTCACTTTTGTTGCCAGCAGTTTAGACATTAATGGCTGTGTGATATTTTGAGGGAACAGAACATTTACACTGTTATACAAGCTGTACGCTCACTACTTTACATTGTAACAAAGAGTCATTTCTTCAGTGTTGTCACATGAAAAGATATAATAAAATCTTTACAAAAATGTGAGGGGTGTACTCACTTTTGTGAGATACTGTAGATCAGACCAAAATGAGGGACACATGAGGAGGAAAGAGAGACAGAAGAACTTTGTTCCAAATCATGGACAGTCCCTCAAAATCAGGGACAGTTGGGAGTTATGGACTTACTGACAGTCTAGTAACAACTTTTGTGCACAGAATCTGTGTTGAGAATACGCCTCACTATCTTTAACAGAACAGAGCCACCTAGTGGTAGATCATTTAAAAATGAAAGCTATGCTATGTACACATTGAGAATGATTCATCAAAGAGTACACCGACAGAATCAATCAGCCCAATATCTTCCAGGGCAACCGGTATTAAGGATTTGTGTGCATTTGTGAAACCTGCATGTGAAATCCAGAACAGATGACTGCAACTGTTTGGAAAACATCATCAGACTTAAGGCCCGTACACACGTACCGATGGTCGGCTTACAAATGTTCCTCTTTTCTCCCCGGGATGTCGGTGTCTGCTGAAAAGTGCAAAGACAGCACAAGGACAGCACAAGAATTTTGTCCGCCGACTGCAGAAGTGATGTCATGTAATGGTTAACTTTCCCTGTGTTTTCTATTTTCTGAGCATGCCCAGTCTTGCAAATCTGCGGTCTGTCGGCCGAATTGTGTACTGACAGGCGAACAATCGTCCGTTCTGGTGTCGGCATACAAATATTTTCATGTTTGCACGAAAGACTTTTGTCCGCGGATTGTGCGCAGACATCTGTCGGAGGCACCATACTAACACGCGTACAATCGGCAGATCCTTCGTCCACCGACGTTTGTATGCCGACGATCGGTACGTGTGTACGGGCCTTTACCTTTGTACTTGCAGCAATGTTTCACTTAAAGTGACCCTAAACAAACTCTAATTTAAAAGAAAAAAATCTACTCTATATTAAGTATGTACTCTTACAGTGGTATTAAACACAAAGCAAACATGTAATATATTGCAGCTTACCAGTTCTTAGATGTGATGACTGCATTTGTTTTCTTTTTTAGGCTTTCTGTTTTTTTTTTTCCACCTGGTGATCTGGTCTGTAAGTTTTTTTTTTTTTTGTAACCACTTGCCGACCACCGCAAGTACATATACTGCGGCGGTCAGCCCCCCCCCTGGGCAAAGTGACGTATCGGTACGTCACTCGCCCGCGAGCCAATAGGGGGCGAGCGCGCACCGCCGGAGGCGCGTCCCGCCCCCGCTCATTCACGGGCATCCCCGTGCGAGTGACCGGCGGCTTCGATGTCCGCCGGTCACTCGCGAGCTCCCGCTGGAGAGGGACAAAGGCAGGCGGCTGATGTAAACAAAGCCGTCTGTCATTCTCCCTGATGTAAGAACAGAGACATACGATCCTGCTATGTAGGATCGTATGTCTCTGTGGTTACATCAAAAGCCACACCCCTTTACAGAAGCACACCCCTAGGGACACACTTAACCCCTGGATCTCTGATAAAGTTAACCCCTTCCCTGCCAGTGTCATTTTTACAGTAACAGTGCATATTTATAGCACTGATTACTGTAGTAATGTCACTGGTACCCCCAAAAGTGTCAAAAATGTCAGCCAAGGGTCTGATCTGTCCACCGCAAAGTCGCAGTTCCACAAAAAAAAAGATCGCAGATCGCCGCCATTACTAGTTAAAAAAAAAAAACAATAAAAAATGACATAAATCTTTCCCGTAGTTAGTAAATGCAATAACTTTTGGGCAAACCAATCAAAATACGCTTATTGCGATTTTTTTTTACCAAAAATATGTAGCAGAAAACAAATTGGCCTAAAATGTTAAAAAATTTAGATTTTTAAATTTTTTTGGGGGGAATTTCATATAAAAAATGTGAAAAATATTGTTATTTTTTCAAAATTGACACTCTTTTTTTTGTTTATAGTGCAGAAAATAAAAATCGCACAGGTAATCAAATACCACCAAAAGAAAGCTCTGTTTGTGGGAAAAAAAGGACGTCAATTTCATTTGGGTACAGCGTTGCACGACCGCGCAATTGTCCGTTAAAGTCACGCAGTGTTGAATCGCAAAATAGGCCCTGGTCTTTGAGCAGCCAAATCCTCCAGGGCTTAAGTGGTTAAAGCTGCTCTGCATGTGCAGAAGATTGAGTAAAACCATTTACCACTGACTGGGGTGCTTACATTGATCGGCTTTTATTTATTTTCTTTGTTTTGTTTTTAGAGTTTTTGTTTTTATTTTATTCTTATTTTTATTTTCATCTTTTTTTCTTATACTCTAAACTACTCAGTTAGAATGGGTTTTGACAAGAAATATAGAATTGTTAAAATGTTAAATGGTGAAATGGTTGAATTGTTCATCCATGCTTAACAATAATTATTATGTTAGGGCTCCGTTCATATATTGGCATTTAGGATCGCATGCAGAATTACCGCAATTCTGCCCGCAATGCCGAACCAGTGCAAATTGCAGGACGCCAGAGCGATTCCAGTGACTTGTAATAGCACCCCAAATGCGGCGTGATTTTGCCACGATTGTCGTCCAAAGAATCGCGGTACAATCACGCGAATCGGGGGACACCTGACGCCCAAAAGAAGTTCTTGTACTCCTTTTGGGTATCGGGCGTCATTGCAAGTCACAGAAATCACTTGGGCGTACCTCGACTTGCAATGGTTCAGATTCCCATGCAGAATCGTGGCAATTCTGCCCACGATCTGAAATGCCTATATGTGAACAAGGCCTAAGAGTACAAATTATTATTATCAGATGAATCTTACATACTGTATTTGTAATGTATTTACCATTCCTCCAATTTAAGAGCTGTTTGACACATTCTGTATGATAACATTTTTTTTTTTTTTTTTTTTTGCTTGTACAAATTATCTAAAAAACAGTATTTCCATTATGGCAGAAGAAAAAAAAAACTTTATCCCAAAAGGAAAAAAAAACAGTTTGCTGTAACTGCTTATATTATGTGAGCTGGAGTTTGGCTTCAGTTTGTAAGTGTATTTAAATCTGCTAGTGCATCTAACACTCCACTCCTTCTTTCATTGACAATGCTGCTGTCCAAAGGTGCCCCTTGTGCACCTTCATCCAGATTAGGGGCACAGTAATACAGGAGGTGTGGTACTGATTAGATCACAAGGTGAAAACAGAGAGGGAAAAAAGCCCAAAAAAAAAAAAGGAAAACTAAAGCAGCAACTACCTCTAATGATTGGTAAGCTGCAATGTGTTACATTTTTGGTTTTGAGTTTAATACTGCTTTAATACCAACAAAAATATGTTCTATTGCTCCCAGGGGCCTAAAAAAATCTCTTATTTCCTTTTTTTTCCATGCTGTGTTCCAACTTCATGTTAGAGGGTGGCTTCTGCATTATTTCTTGATGGTCTAACTGTATGTAGGGACGTAGCCACCCATTTTGCTTGCTCCTGAGATGGACTATGGAAGGGATTTGCAGTGTGCATAGAGCACAGCACATGAGCTCAACTAACATGCACTGCTCATTCCAAGCAAATAGAAATGAGGGGTGGAAAAAATGGGGGCTGAGTATGTGTGTGTGGAGGATGAGGTACAGGAGCACAGGCACAGTGTTACATTTGATTTCAAGTTTTTTTAATACTACAGGATTTACAGTGACAAATATTTAATTCATGACAAGTGACTGTCAGAGTACAATGAATTTCCTTTCAGACGTCCTGTCTCTGATTGAAACCTTGGACAGAGCTCAGGGCCTGTGCAAGGATTTTTTTGCCTACTTAGGAGAAGGTTTGTTTTTCCACCCCCTATCATCCTTCCGCCACCCCCTCCCTGCACTGTCCTCCCACCATCCTCTCCGCAGTCTTGAAGCCATTTTTTAAATTTTTTTATTTTTTTGTTTACATTTTAAAAAACATTTTAGGCCTGAAGATGACCTAAAACTCCCAAAATATTATTTATATTTTTTTTAAATCAGACACCCTAGAGAATAAAATGTTGGCAGTTCAAATTTTTTATGTTACACGACATTAGCACAACATTTCAGTAAAAAATACATTAAAGTTAATTTCTGGGCATATAAAGGCAATTTATTATCTATTACCTTTTTGGTAAAATATAAAAGATGAGGTTGTGCCGAGTAAATAGATATCCAACATGTCAAACCTTAAAATTGCATGCGCCTGCAGCGCTTTAAAGGCCCCTACAGGTCATCAGTTTAGAGTTACACAGGAACACTTCTGCTAAAATGATTGTGCTCACTCTGGGGTGCGCATTCATTTATAACATGTGTAGGACAATTGTAAATTCTCTTACGTAGGTGCCTCAATCATGCATTTTTTAAGATGGGTGGGGGGGGGGGGTCTAACTTTATTTTATACATTTTGTATGTCTCCTTAAAACATTTTTTTGGTTTCATTTTTATTTATTTCTTGTTACATAACTTTTATTGCTATCACATAGGGGACCAACATCGCAGCGGTGGTGGAACTGATAGGTGGCTTCACAGCCGCTTGTATCACTTCCACATGAAAGCCAACACACACTCCTAATCACTATAGCCAGTATTGTGTAAAAAACATAAGACTGCAGCACTCTAAAAATCCGAATCCTCAGCAAATGGCTGGAGATTCGGATTTCACCGCCTCCCTATCCCTACCCTAAGGAAGCTGCCCTAAGCCCCCTTATGGTAGCACCGCCCTGACAGAGCTGTAAGGAGGGAGGAGGATGAGTTATTAACCACTTGCAGACCGCCGCCGCATATTTACATCGCAACTTTGACGTTAAATACCGGGGGTTATGGCAGCAGATAGCTGCCATAAACCCGGTATTTTTGTAAATGGAGGGCGGTCTGCTTTAACATAAAAGTGGTCCCAACAGGGGATTTGCCGCGGGATTACTTTTATGGGCGGCGGGAGAGGTGCCTGTCGGTAGTGGGTAAAACGATCAGGTCCTTTCCCTTCCTAGGCAGGAAGTCGAGGGAGGGCAAGCTGGTCCCCATTCGACTCTATGGCCTTGGAGGACCGGAGCTAACCCTACCCGTGAAAATTCCCTACCCTCGTCACTTCCTGTGCACCTACGTCGTCAGCGGGGACCACGCCCACTGACGTAACGCGTATGGGGGGAGGAGTCTGACGTCACCCGCGGCCACCCGATGTTCTGACTGTCTTTACATGCCTGCAATGAGCACTGTGTCAGTGCCATGTCTGTAAGTGTGATTTTATACTTTTTACCATTAAAATGTCATTGACAGGGAGCATTAGATCTTCTTTATTTTTATTTTTTTGGATGATATGTCTTCAATAAGTCTGCTTTGGCCTGAGATCTCTTAGGGCTCTTTCCCACGGGCGTTCCGTATGTCCGTTTTTCATCCCATCCGTTTGCGGATGAAAAACGGACATAATGTATCTCTATGTAAATACGGATGTCAGAGGATGATCATCCTCTGACATCCGTTTTTTGTCAGTTCAGTTGAGTTCAGTTCAGTTCAGTTTTTTTGAACGGAGGAGAACCCTATTTTTTCTTCCTTTCAAAAAACGGAACGGAAGCAAAAACGGATGTCAGTGGTGTCATCCGCAGACATCCGTATTTACATAGACATGCATTATGTCAGTTTTTCATCCGCAAACGGATGGGATGAAAAACGGACATATGGACCGGATGACACAAGTGTCATCCGTGTCCGTTACAAAAAAAAAAAAAGGACCTGATCGGGCAAAAAAAAAAAAGGAACGCCCGTGTGAAAGAGCCCTTAAGAAGATTGCTGTCCACAGTGATTGTACAAAGCATAGTGACCCCTAGTGGTTGAATGCTGGAGGTGAGAGGCTTTAATACTCTGTGGTGAAGGAGTCACGGTTTTAGTGGTGTTTATCGCTTACCTTTCCTGCACTGGAGACTTCCTAATTTTGCTGTGGACTTTATGGACTGTCATATCATATCATACCTTAATATATGCACATTGTCATTTTTAGCGCTGCACTTTTGTATATTTCTTTGTTTAATGGGGGGGTGCTGGGGAGGCTGCTACACACAAAAGGCTTTTAACCATAATGGATAGAATGCATTAAGATAAAAAACCTTCTGCCTTTACAATCCCTTTAATTTAACAGAAGTCAATGCAAGTTGCGATGAAATCGCAAAGAAGTAGTGCAGAAAACTTTTTCAAAGTTGCTGGGACTTGAGTCGCAACAATTTGAACGATTCCATTGCTAGCAATAGGGTGCGATTTGTCATGAGATTTTGAACTGTCAAATCGCATTGACACGTCGCACTGGTGTGATTTAGGGCTGAAGTCAAACTGGTGTCATCAACACAAAACCTGTTGACACAGGCCCCCAACAAGAGGGAAATTGGGGGGGGGGGGTTACTCAATAATAGGTTTCCAATCTGAGCAAAGCTCTGCTCTTTTCTTCATGAGGATGGCACCTAGGTTGCAGTGGTTAAAGTGCATACTTTGGTGCATGCTGCAAAAAAATCCATTTCATTCATATGAAGGGCCAGCTATTAAAAGAGAAGTATGGCTAAAGCTTTTTTGGCCATACATCTTTTCTGAGTTACAGGAGTGCACTTACTTTTGCTCTCCTGTGACCCAACCTCAGCCAGCAGCCGGGTAAAGGCCGGTGTCGGCTGACATCTTCGAGCCACTCCAGACAAAGATCTTATCAGAATCCATCCAGGGGTCTGCGGCTCTCAGTGCGTGGTTGCAAGCCAAGGCCAACTGCCCTACAATCTGGTGCCTGCAAATGCACTGCGTTTACATCCTGAATTCAGGGTGCTGTTTACAATGTATTGGCACCCTGGGAGCAGTTCACAAAGGAGAGGAGATACTCCTGCATGCAGTTTACAACATATTGTGCTATTTTCTAAAGGGGACTAAGAGCTCCTAATCCCCAAGGGATTGTTTGCTGCTGCTTTGTAAGGGCTGAAGGTGTCTAGGACAGAGAACAGTCCAGGATCCTTACTTTGTACAGAGGAAGGAAATTGTCCCCATTCATTTTTCTTCAGGTTGGGCATCCCATAACAAATCTACCACATCCAAACTTTTACCCCAATAAAAAAATAAAGATAAAAAAAATAAGCCCAGAGACTGACTTCTTGTGTCCAGGTGTAAGTGGAAAATACATGGTGCCTGGCTATGCAAGAATAGGGGAAATAGTTACCCGCAGCCCTTGCAGGTTAGTGCTACACATGCCTGAGGTTTACAACCACTTAAAATTGGAACTTTGACCCCTTTTGCAGGTATAGCTATGTACAGTGCCTTGCGAAAGTATTCGGCCCCCTTGAACTTTTCGACCTTTTGCCACATTTCAGGCTTCAAACATAAAGATATAAAACTGTCATTTTTTGGATGGAGCCAAATAAAGGACCATTCTGGAAGAAAACCTGATGGAGTCTGCAAAAGACCTGAGACTGGGACGGAGATTTGTCTTCCAACAAGACAATGATCCAAAACATAAAGCAAAATTTACAATGGAATGGTTCACAAATAAACATATCCAGGTGTTAGAATGGCCAAGTCAAAGTCCAGACCTGAATCCAATCGAGAATCTGTGGAAAGAACTGAAAACTGCTGTTCACAAACGCTCTTCATCCAACCTCACTGAGCTCGAGCTGTTTTGCAAGGAGGAATGGGTAAAAATTTCAGTCTCTCGATGTGCAAAACTGATAGAGACATACCCCAAGCGACTTACAGCTGTAATCACAGCAACAGGTGGCGCTACAAAGTATTAACTTAAGGGGGCTGAATAATTTTGCACGCCCAATTTTTCAGTTTTTTATTTATTAACAAAGTTTGAAATATCCAATAAATTTTGTTGCACTTCATGATTGTGTCCCACTTGTTGATTCTTCACAAAAAATTACAGTTTTATATCTTTATGTTTGAAGCCTGAAATGTGGCAAAAGGTCGCAAAGTTCAAGGGGGCCGAATACTTTTGCAAGGCACTGTAAATCATTAAAAATAAGTGTCTATACTGTGTAAAACCCAGTAATACTGTACACTGTCTCACCTTGCTCTGCACATGCTCAGTTGCTCTCTAATTTTAGGCACTGCCGAGTTTGTAGAGGCCAATCTGCTGATAGTCCTATAGCAAAATTAAACCCTTCTATCCTTTACAGCCAAGGAAGCTGCTTCTGTTTGATCTGCAACTGCCACGGTGCTACACATGTGATTAAGTATGACAACAGACATTTTATTATTTGACAGTTTGTTTGAGGACACAAACAAATGTGACAATTAGCGATCCCGGCATTTCAGGAATGTCACTGTTTTTTTAAATCGTTAAATTAATGGGTTTAGCTCTGCTTTTAGATTTACTGCTGTTCAGGGGCTCCCGGCTTCAGAAAAATGGCAGCCTCCAGCAAGAAGAAACAGGAGCAATGCTGGAGGCAATTTACAGCACACAATAATTTTGGTAGCA
Source organism: Pelophylax lessonae (assembly GCF_965119305.1). Taxonomy (NCBI): domain Eukaryota; kingdom Metazoa; phylum Chordata; class Amphibia; order Anura; family Ranidae; genus Pelophylax; species Pelophylax lessonae. The sequence continues at coordinate 554,391,076 of NC_138769.1, read as the reverse complement.
TAATTATTAATGTGGAATGTATGTTCCTTACTAAAGAACATTATCAAGCTGTTATGGGTAAAGTTCCACTTTAAGAATACATATCTGAAAAGAATATTTGTTTACCAGAGTTTAGTGTCACTTTAATCGAGACTGGTGAATTAATAGCCATACATCACATTTCTTTATTTCACCAACCGGCAAAGGTGTGCGCAGGGGGTATGCCAGGTGTGCCTGGGCACACCCAAATCACTACGTTTCGGATTGGAGAGCGGGGGAAGGGGCTAGTAAATACGTAATTTACTGGCGCCTTCCTTTTCTAAATGAACACACTTAGTGCTGGTTCACATATATGCAATGCGGGAACCCTGCAAAACCACTGCGGGTTCCCACGTCGCACTCGACTCGCAGGCAGTTCACACTACTGTATGCGAATCGCTGGGGTGTCAATACAAAGTTAACGACACCCCCAGATCAGTTCGCATATCGCAGTGCGAACTGTCTGTTCAGACATGAATCGGATTGCATAGGTATGAACACCCATTCGATCCGATTCTGGTGCGGACCCAAATAAAGGGTCCTGTGTAAGTTGTGTCCGAATGCGATGTGAATTCAGCCATTAACATGTACGGCTGAATTTGCATCGCACAGACATCGCATGTGATTTTCAGAGCAGTGCGCTGCGAATCACATGCAATGTCTGACATCACACTTATTTGAACCGGGACTCACTGTGTTCATTCATAACTGAAGCATAGTAAACTATGTTTGCTATGCTTCAGTTTGTGAATAAACAGGAAGCCACTCAGCACAGAGCTCTTCCCATTCATTCACTCCCCCATGCAACTGAGGCTGCAGAGAAAGGCATGAGAGTTCGAACTTCGGGGTGCACACCCTAATACTAAAGGCTGGGGACACCTATGCCAACTGGGATGTAATCACTATATTGTGCTCCTCCTGCCTGGAGACAGATGTGTTGTATTCCCTGATAGATTCATTTACTTTTTTTATAGTCGTGCTAGCAAGAATATAATATTTAGAGAAAAAACAGACGTGGTGTGGATGCAGTGGGTGATTTAATACCCAGGCTCATTCTACAGGGAAGGTGTACGCTCAGCATTCACTGTCACAGACCGACAAAAAGCAGTGACAGCTGCGAGTTCTACTCCCTGCCACTGGGGGCGCCGTACTTGTAAACAAAGTCGTTATTGTGTCGTCCCTAGCAAATTGCATGCCGGGATTTGTAGTTTGTTTTCGGTAATTATTGCGTATTACGTAGGTTCCGTCCTGTTTTCCCAGCATGCACCGTGCAAGTAAGATGGCGGCCTGGTGAGAACGGAAAAGCTACGTCCCAGGAGAGAAGAGTGGCGGAGTTGAGGTGAGAAATGATATAGAAGGGGGAGGCCATGGATGTACAGCTATGACTGAATGTATTGGGTTTCCTCATAGACCCACCTGACATTGTACAGACCAGACACTGGACTCTCAAAGAGGACCTGTCCCTTTACACAGTGGAAGCACCATAACAGTTCTATAGGGACTAGGCACATCTCTGAGGCTCTGTGCGCCTTATGCCTCACTTCTCTCCCTCTAGTTCACCTGCCCTGTGTATTGCGTACCTGTACAGCTTCGGTCCTATGATGCTGGAGGAGGATGTCCAGACTGGAGATCAGAGTTGGACACCATCAGCTGTATTACACTGTACAGCATGGTGACTTAGCTACACATGTGACAACAGACTGAATGGGTTTTAAAGCGGCGTTCCACCCAAAAGTGGAACTTCCGCTCATTTGCTTCCTCCTTCCCTCCGGTTCCACATTTGGCACCTTTCAGGGGGGAGGGTACCTGTTCTTGACAGGTACCCTTCCCCACTTCCGGGAGATCCGTCCCGGAAGTTCGGCCCCCCTCCTCCTTCCACCGCCACCAAGCCAATCCGAATGTGCAGCACGCTTTGCGCATGCGGAGTAGGGACCCACCCGTGACTGCCGGGTTAACTGACCGGCTATAGCGGCGGGGCAGCAGCCCCCAACAGCTGATGGAAACATCAGCTGCGGTGCCGACATCGCTGGACTCCAGGACAGGTAAGTGTCCTAATAAATCAGCAGCTACAGTATGTGTAACTGCTGACTATGTTTTTTGTTTTTGGGGGAGCGCAAGACTCCGCGGAACACAGCTTTTAAAGAGGTTGTAAACCCATATTATATATATTTTTTTTTGCCACCTGCAAGAGAAACACATAATGAGCTAGTATGCATCGCATACTAGCTCATTATGCAATACTTACCTTAGAACGAGCCCCCGCCGTGCTGTCCGCTTACCTATATGATGGGCGACATGTCCAGTCGCGCGTCTTCTGGGATCGCGGCATCCGGCCATCTGATTGGCCGGAGCTGCGGTGACGTCACTCCCGCGTGTGGGAGCCGACTGTCACGGAGCTCTGAAGGAACAGCACGAGCGGCCGTTCCTTCAGATCGCATGCGCCAATGATGTCACTGGCTGCATGTAAGGTAAATATCTCCTAAACGGTACATGTTTAGGAGATATTTACAGTACCTATAGGTAAGCCTTATCATAGGCTTACCTATAGGTACAACTTGCAGAGGAGGGTTTACTTCCTCTTTAAGTCTCCCCCCACCCCCATACATGCTACTGTTTTAGGGTAATGAGCAATGTAAAGTCCCGGCACCTCCTCCTATTTGTATCCAGGAACTGTAGACACAGCCCAGTGCGTGGACCCTGCAGATGATTAATCAGAATAGGCATGGCAGTTCAGGATCAGAGCTCTGAGATTTAAGTTTAAGGCCCCTTTCACACCAGCGGACCAATGCTGTCCACCTGTCCGTTTTTAAGGCAGGCCCGTTGTCCTTTATGGCCCGCCAGGCATCCAATCTGACAAGATCTGCTGAAAAAAGACGTATGGCGATACGTTCGCTATCCGTCCAGTGGGTCGGATCAGTTGACAATCGGATGGAAACGGACATGTAGTCTGATTCCATCCAACGGCCCTATAGAGGAGAGCAGGCTCTATCCCTGTCTGCTCTGCATAGTGGAATGGACAGGGACCTGGATCTGTCATCCACCTGCTCAGCAGGGATCAGCAGAGAGATCCCCCACTGAGCAGGTGGATTCCAACCGGACGGATCGGCCCTGTGTGAAGGGGCCTATGGGTTAGTTCTCCTTTTCAGAAGAAATGTAGGTGAAAATAACACCATACATCCTCCCCAATGCCCACTGTACCTTCCTCCATGGGTGATGAGCTGTCAGAGCCCATGCAGCCGATGTAGCGGTACAGGGATTTGAAATCCCGGCACGTCGTCATCTTTTTCTTGCAGCATTTTTGGGACAGATCATAGCGATTCTGTCTGGGCAGGGCTCGCACAGAGCATCACTCTGATCCATCCCAGAAACCCTGCAGAAAGAAGACAGAGGAGAACTGGGATTTTAAATCCCCAGACTGCTACACTCGCTTCATGGGCACTGACAGCTCATCACCCACAAAGGTAAGTACAGCAGGAAAGGTGTAGTGTTAGTTCAAGTACAACTATAGGCAAACCTTTTATTTTGGATATATCAAGGAAAGGTAGATTTTTTTTTCGGCATCTGTGTCCCATTGCAGAGATTTCCCTTCACTTCCTGTCCCATAGCAAAACTGGAAGTGAGAGGAAAACCCTGCAAATTAAGGAATTCCTTAGGGACCCCAAGGTCACCAGAACTAGTGCCCCCATTGGAAGATTACCCCTGTATTACTTTTCTGGGGACAACCCAAAATGTAGGTTTTACTTTCACTTTTAGCCTAGATTCACACTGGTGCATGCAAAACACCACAAGTGATTCGCACAGGAATCGCACTGCATTCCTGTGCACATCACATGCGATATTTGTGTGGTGTGATTTGAACCATACGTTTTATATGGCTCAAATCACATTCGCACCAAAATAATGCAGGACACTTTATTTTTTTCCCTGCACCTGAATCACATTGAATTGGTGTTCACACCCATGGGTGTTGCTAGGACATAGGCTAAGCTACCTATGTCCTAGCAACCAGTGGTGCAGTGTGGCCCAGCTGTCTGTGTCCTAGCAACCAGTTTGAAGACAAGGGCGTGGATAAAGCCCCGTACACACACGCAGATCGTCTTCATACAAACGTCGGCGGACGAAAGATCTGCCGATTGTATGCGTGTTAGTATGGTGCCTCCGACAGATGTCTGCACACAATCTGCGGACAAGAGTCTTTCTTGCAAACATGAAAATTTTTGTCTGCAGACACCAGAACGGACAATTGTTTGCCTGTCAGTACAGAAATCAGCCGACAGACCGCAGATTTGCAAGACTGGGCATGCTCAGAAAATAAAAAACACAGGGAAAGTTAACCATTACATGACATCACTTCTGCAGTCAGCTGAAGTCTGCAGACAAAATTCTTGTGCTGTCCTTGTGCTGTCTTTGCACTTTTCAACAGACACCGACATCCCGGGGAGAAAAGATGAACATTTGTATGACGACGATCTGCGTGTGTGTATGGGGCTTTAGGGGAACTGGCACAACTCCTTCCACTGCATACCTAGTAATGTCTGTAAAAGGTTGCTCTCCAGCAGATATTGGGATTTATTTGGTAAAGCTGGAGAGTGTAAAATCAGGCACACTTCAGCAAAGAAACCAATCAGGCTTCCAGGTTTTATTGCCAGAGCTTAATTGAACAAGTTGAGGTTAGAAGCTGAATCGTTTCTATGCAGAAGTGAGCCTGATTTTGCACTCTCCAGCTTTGGTAAATAAACCTCATTGTCTTTATGCTAGCGCCTTGACTTCTACTTTAAAGCTCAGCTCCAAGTTTGGGGACCGCACATCCTTCTTTTAAAAAACAAAACCTTTTTCTTTCATACCTTTTCTTATCTTGTTACCAGACATTACATATTCTGTTCCTTTGGCCATGAGCAGGTCCTGAATGCTGCAGCAAACACTGTCCTGTAATTATGTGATGCCTTTCTCTTCAGCAATCTCCTGTAAGCCCAGGGCGACTTAGTGACAGGTCACTGGGCTCATAGATAGCGAACTGAATGATGGTGTACAGCAAAAGGGGTGAGTCTGTGGAGGGCAGTGCCAGAGGGGTAGTATTGCTGCTGCTTTTTATATTTTAAAAGGATAAGTACACCTTTTGGGAAAAAATAATTGATGCATATATTTTGCAGGGAAAAAATGTGCATTTATTTTCTCCCTAAGGTGCCTGGAAAGCATTGCACTTGTGATTAGTGGATCAGGGGTGCAATGCCAGACTCCTGCAGACCAGCCCTGCAGCTTTTAGCTCATACCTTCATAAGGGCTGACTGTTTACAAGCCACAGGGCTTGTGAATGAACTACGAGGCAACCTCACATTCCTTTTGGAAGTACAAGCCGTCAGTTGCAATGGCTGATGGTAGTTGTAGTTCAGGCATTCACAGGAATGCACTCCCATCTCAGCCAATTGGTCAGCATATCCAGAGATATAGATGGATGAATATTCATTTAAAATCTTCCACAACCATCACTGCCTTAGCCTCCCTATTGCTTATTTACTTGTTTTATTAGAGGTAAGCTCCACTTATGTATTTTTTTCATAGTATGGTGTTTGAATTAGCCAAGGTTTATTTTAAAGGTCACTAAAGTTGGGTAGATCTCTTTCAGTGGGTCTGTGTAGTCACCCCAGTCTGTCAGGCCTCTCCACAATTCTAGGAGGTGTGGAAGACGTATGTGACTGATCTTTACATAATTTTGTTTCTAAATGCTTTGATCCGTATACCTTTTATGTATTAGTGTGTTATATAGCAGGTATTTTCTAGTGTAGTCTACGACATGTTTAAATTAGCTTCTTGTTATATCTGTACATATGCATAACCTTTTTGTTATTTATTAAAAGAACTTGTTTGTTGTTGTTTCTTTATGACAGTTAGCCATTCTGTAAAGATGGCTGGGGAGCTGACTGATAAACGCGGCGACCGAGATGGGTCGCCATCCAAGCACCGCAAACGGTCCCGTTCTCGCTCTGCTGAACGAGAGCGTGACAGGAAGATTTCTCCATCAAAAGACAGAAAGAGGCATCGATCTAGGGAAAGAAGATCTCGCAGCCATTCCCGTTCTCGCTCAAAGTCTAATGAAAGGTATGTGTGTATGATGTGACAACAGTGTTTTGTTGATTCTGCTATTTTGCTGTAGTAGAATACGCCACTTATTTTGTGTTTTAATTACGAAACCTCTCAGTGCCTTTTTTTTTTTTTTTAATTCATCTCTAAAAAGAATTGTCTCAAGCAATCCATATGCTATAGGACTGACTGACAGGTCTTTTTTTCAGGAATATGTTTAAACGGTGTCAAATTTGGTGGTGTAATTAGGGGACAGGTAAAGGGTAAGTTCTAGCTGTAGGGTCAGATAGTGTTATGACCTCTCTACAGTGGGTTAATATGCTTGGAAAATGGCAGCATGAACAGGTCAGGCCTGAAATGTAAGTGTAAGCATGCTTAAAAGACCACCTTTTAATTCAGTATTGTGTTTATTAAAAATTACTTAAATGTGTCTTTGTATTGGCTTCCTGTACTCTCCCGCACATCATCATTTAGGTAGGGAGAGGAAGAGTTAGCACTCTAAACCATTCAGATTTTACTCCATTGCAATGTACTGTTGAACCAACAGATGAAGTTTGCTTGGAGGTGAGAACACATCCGCAAGCTGCAATTCTATCATATCCAATCACTTCTTTTCATAATTGCAGTGGAGGGAAAAATAAATATTTATTATGGCTCGGGACCTGGAAGTGACGTGAGAAATAGCTCCAGTCCTCCAAGGGCATAGAGACGAGTGGCTACCGCCAGGATCAGAGTGCTCCCGGGTTTCATTGATCGGTCAGGTAGGCCCGGGAACAACCAGGGAGCGGGGTTGGGCACCCCTGCCGCTTCTAAAAATGATCCTGTGGCGAATCTACCTGCGGGACCACTTTTTTCTGAAAGCGAATCGGCTATAGTAAAAGAAAATACCGGGGTTATGGCAGCTCGCAGCTGCCATAATCCCGGTATTTAACGTCAAACAAATGACGTGTTTTTACTATGGGCTGGTCAGTAAGTGGTTAAACAGCCTTTAAAACATGTACCTTAACCATAGCTATGCTTATAAATATGGTTTTCCTAAATCGTTTTTCAGGACAGCACCTGGAGAGAGAGTAGCCCACCCTTTTATCCCTGGAAACACTGCGGTCTCAGTCTTTAAAAGACAGGATACTTCCACCATGGCATCAGTTGTAGTGTTTCCTCCGCCATGATGGAATAGCTGCAGGGAACTGGGCGTGCTATGCTTTCTCCAGGTAGGGAATGTCATTTTCTGGTATACCTTTTTTCTCTTTTATCCTTTTGGGTTTATCCTAGCACCCCCCTGACGGTTGGGGGTTTTTCCGGAGTTTCCTTCCATCTTCCTAGCCTGGCGAGGGTGTTGGCTGGCCTGACGTTCTGGCTTTGATCCTGTTAGTGTAAAGGCAGGGGGCTGGGACAGGAATCTCAGCTTCCCGGGCATCTGCTCGCTCTGGGTCCTGGGTGGTGGGGGGAATGGGGCAAGCCCCCGACTGGTACATTTCTGGTCCTCCTGGGTGTGAAAGGACCGGGAGTATTTAAATAAAAAAAGAGCCACCTGATATCCGCTGTGCTTTCTGTGACAATGGAGCCAGGGGAACTGAAGGCAATGGCAGGAGCCACGAGCACCAGCCAGGCCCAGGTAAGCAGGGGCAGAGGCTGCTGTCATCTTTTTCTTTGAGGGCTATTTTTTTCCCTCTTCTCTTCCCCTGGGAGTACGGGGAGGAGGGAAGCCTGCAGTACACTCCCAAGGTTACCTCTCTAGGTAGTGTGATAGGATGGCTCATTTTTTTTCTATATCATTGACTTTTTAGCGGTGGTCTTTTTTTGAAGGGATCCCTGGTTCATTATGCCTAGGCTATTTCCTTTTGTCTGTCACTTGTGTTTTGCCAGGCTAAAGTCAGAGAGAAAACCAAGCAATCTCCTCCTCAAAAAAAAAAAAAAAATGTTCCTCCTGTAAAACCACCATTAGGGATTCCTGGTCCCAGCCTCTATGCAAGGCTTGTGTGGCTAACTTAGTTAAACAGGAATCCTTTCCTCAGTGCAGTGAGCTTCTTGTCTCTTTTCAAAGGAACTTGCGGATACTTTTCAATCTTTTCGTTCTTTGCTGGATAAGCATTCAGTAACACAGTCCGGCATTTAGGTTGATGTGCCAGTCCCCTGCCACCCACTTCTGTTCCCAGAGAGGTTAGTGACTTGGAGGAAGAAGGGGGGGGGGGGGGAGGTAGCGTTGCTAACTCTCCAAAGGACTTGGACGAGGATGAGAGAAAAGAAAAGGATAAAAAAAATCCTCTAGATACAAACTGTCCCTGGAGGATGTGTGCGATTTGTTAAAAACCATACATCGAACCCTGAACATTCAAGACGACAAGGTTCAATTATATCTCCATGATAATATATACCAGGGCCTGGGTGAGGTCAAGAATCATGTGTTTCCAGTACACAAGGTCCTTTCAGAGGCTGTGAAAAGAGATCGGAAGAGAGCTCCTTTTTTTCTCGAAATCACTTAAAAGACGATTCCCTTTAGATGAGGATAAATCTCAGGTGTGGAATAAAAAGCTCAGATTAGATGCGGCTTTTTCCTAGGTATCAAGGAGTTCCAATCAGACTTTTGAGGATATGGGCATCTTAAAAGATGCCATGGATAAGAGGGTGAATTCTGTTCTAAAAAAGGCATGGAGTCGACTTTAGCCAATCTTGTATGGCTTCAACTGTGGTGACCAGGGACCAGGAACACTGACTGAACAGTTCAAGGAGCACTTTGAGGCTGGAACTTCCAAGGAATGTCTGTTAGATACCATCCTGGTTCTGTAGAAGGCTTTGGGTTACATGGTAGATGCCTTTGCAGAATCCATCAGAATGTCTGCTAGGTCTTTAGCCTTAGTAAACTCTGCGCAAAGGGCCCTATGGGTCGAGCTGTGGACTGGAGACACCGCTTCAAAAAGGGAAGCTCTGTGGTCTTCCGTTTGATGGAAATCTTTTGTTTGGCCCTGTCCTTGAGACCATCTTAGACAGAAGGGCAGACAAAAAGGCTTTCCCAGCAAAGAAAAAAGAAAGCACCTATGGTTAAAAATAATTTTCTTACCTTTTAGAAAACCAGGGTTCTAAAGAATCGGGTCATAAAAAGCCCTGGAATACTCAGAAGGGGAGAGGCAAAGCAGGGGTTTTGTTCAGACCACCTGACCATTCAGCAAAAAAAACTGTGATGGTTTTCTGCCTGTGGGAGGGAGACTCCAATCCTTCCTCCCACGGTGGAAGACTGTGATGGTCTGTCTGTTTTTCCACAACATTATATCTCAGGGTTACAGACTGAAATTTTCAGAGAGCCCTCCAAGTCTTTTTTTTTTTTTTTTTTTTTGTGATTTAAGTCCCCAGAATTCAGGAAAAGTCCCTGGCAACGATGTCTCTTTTGCAGGAGCTAATGCAACAGAGTGACCATTCCAGGTCCCCAGGAACTACATGTCCCATGAGGAAGGACTAGGGTTCTATTCTTACTTTTTCCTTGTCAAAAAAGTCAGGGAGGTTTCTTTGATTTTAAACCCAAAGATGTTGAACAGATCCATTTGTTACAAAAAATTCAGGATGGATACAATTTTTTTCAGAAAGAAAGCTTTTTACTGTAGGGTGCTTCATGGCATCCATAGATCTGAGGGATGCTTACTTGCATGTCCCTATCTCACATAAATTCCAAAAATATCTGCGTTCAGCAATCGGCATAGGGGGCACAATTTCTCATCTTCAATTTCCATAGTTCCTTATCTGGATGATCTATTTCTGTTTGCTAGCTCAAAAGACCAGTTGTTGACAAACTTACGAAGGACATAGTGTCACTTGGAAAATTGAGATGGCTTCTGAACGAGGAGCAATCTAGTCTGGTTCCTTCCCAGGTCATACGGTTTTTGGGATACACCATCAATTCAAGGAAAAACATTTCTCCCAGAAGAAAAAAAAATTAGTTTTTGAATGCAGTAAAGCTGATTGAGACAAACTTCAAGTTTTGTTCGGTTACCCATGTCAACCTTGGGCCTCTTTACGGTCTGTATCCCAGCTGTTGAGGGCGCCCTCCTCCATTTGATGGATCTTCAGCAGACAATTCTACAGAACTGGAATCACTGGGAATTCTTGGAAAAACATAAAAATTTCTTTTGCGGGTCAGGAGGAAGTTATGGTGGTGGAGGAATCGGACAAATTAAATGCAGGGTGTGGTCTGGACCTTCCAAGTCGCAAAAAGATTACCTATGGATGCAAGCTCTTCGGTTTCGGGAGCGCCAAGAGATCCTCCAATTAGAGAGAGCTAAAAGTCGTTCTTCTAGGGCTTCTATCAAGGAGATGATCAGAGGCTACATGTTCAAACTCTTTCAGACAATACTAACCACCTTGGCCTACGTTTCAAAGCAAGGAGACACCAGTAGCAGAGTTCTTGCCCTAGCTCTCCAGATCCTGTTGTGGTCAGAACACAATCTGGCATCTCTGTCTGCTATACATCTGAAGGGCAGTCTGAATCGGATAACAGACTTCCTGAGCAGGAAAAGAGGTCGGGAGTCAGAACGAAGCCTGAACTTGAAGATTTTTTTTAGATGATTGTAAGCAAGTAGGTAGGGCCGAAACAACTAGTCGATTGATCGACAACTAATTGATTTTGAAAATAGTTGTCAACTATTTTCATAATCGATTAGTTGGTCAGCTGATTAGTTGGCCTGCATACAGAATGCATTATTTCTTTACATATAAGAAGACACAGTGAAGCACACATGCAGCTCAGTACACCGACCATAGTTGTCAGTAAGTGCCTTAGAACTTGTGAATGTGTGAAGAGCAATGCCTCATGGGACATGTAGTCCTGGGCAGGAAATAAGTGGTTCTACAGGCACTCTAAAGGCAGGAGGAGGAGCAAGAAGTGTCAGGGGGACCCCAGAGGAGTAGAATCAGGACTGCTCTGTGCAAAACCATTACACAGAACAGGTAAGTATAACATGTTTGTTTTTTTTTTTTCTTTTTTTTTAATCTGCCCAACAACAAATTGGCCAAAAAAAAAAAAAAAAAAACATAACAAATGCAAATCGCATCAAAATCTTGGTTTGCAAAACTCACAGCAAAAAGCATAAAAAGCAAGCTGTAAAGGGGTGAACCAAGCATTATGCTAGCCATACACATCGATTTTCGGACGAGAATGTTCATACGAAAAATCTTCAAACATTCGCTGAATGAAAGAATGTCATTTGAAGCTTTCACTTGCTTTTAACATTCAGTTTTAAAACTATTGTAATTTCTGAACGAAAACCACATATACAGTCTAAAAATTTCTTTAACCAAGAAATTTTCTATTCTTCTCTTTGGAATCTTCCCATTACCGTGGTCGAAAACGAACGTCGATTTGACCCCACTAACGACTTGAAAATCGAACAAGCGTTCTTAGAAATTTAATTTTTTTTTTTTTTTGAAGGAAGACATTGCTTTTGTATGGCCACAATAAGTGACAGCAGGTGCAGGGAGCTTTTATCAAGTCACCTGCCTATGACAAGGGAGTCTGTCATATATAATATATTACACTTCTGTCTGAAAATCAAAGTCTTTAATTTTTTCTTTTTTTTTCTTTAAATAAAAAATTTGATCTCTTGATGATATTTACCAGATTCAACCTCTAATAGTATATACAGTATATCTCTCTGTCGGTTATTCTCAGAGTGGATTAGAGATTTTGCTCTTTAACCATATAGTTGGTTTTTTAGATTTACCACTGCATAGAGATATTTAGAAATAAATTGCCTTTTTTAAAAACTTTACATATTAACTAAATTATACATCACACTTTTTTTTTTTTTTAAGGTTATTATCCGATTGATCAAAATAATAAATTGGCCAACCTAATTGATTATGAAAATATTCATTAGTTGCAGCCCTACAAGTAGGGTATTCCTCAGGTCGAACTTTATTTTGCAACTCGTTCAAATGCAAAATTACCAGCTTATTTTTCCCTGGACCGAAAAGAGTAAGCAGAAGGTCTGGATGCATTAGCCCAGCCTTGGACCTTTCTGTTTGTGTTGCCCTTCCCCCCTTTTAATTGATTCCTCTGGTTTGGTTCTCAAGAAATTTCAGGAGGAATCCACAAGCTTAATCCTGGTGGCCCCCTGTTGGACCAAGAGAACATGGTTCTCAACGCCTTTGAATTTAGCAGCAGAACCTTATTGGATGTTGCCTCTGTGAGAGGATCTTCTGTACCAGGGACCTCGTCTTCATCCAAAGATAATCCAAAAACCCCACTAGAAATCGTACTAGCAGGTTGCAAAACAAAATCACTGGCAAAAAACAGTCAGACACACTGCAGCAGCCATAAGAGTATAAAATGCTTTTCCGCGCTTCCAAATGAAAAACCATCTTGTATAGTGACATAAATAAAATAAACAAATATAAAAGTTCAAAATTATAAGAGCCGGTTCACACTAGCGCGACTTGTCAGCCTGACAAGTCGCGCTCCCTCGCGGTCCATTGACCGCTACAGGACCCGTTCTAATAGGAGCGACACAAGTCTTAGAAAAAGGGTCCTGTACTATTTTGGGGCGACCTCGGAGCGACTTGCATAGACTTCCATTATGTGAAGTCCCTGCAAGTCGCTCCGAAGTCGTGGTGCATGGTAATGCACAAGTCGCCCCCGAAGTAGTAAGGAGTCGCGTCGCCTCAGTGTGAACCGGCTCTAAGGGTGCTGTGATAATCGCATGTTGTAAACACTCAAATGTCAAAACAATAAAGTAAAACTGGTGATAGTGAAGTCCCTGAAATAAGCCAAATAGGTATTCAGGGATAAAAGTAGATGTTCAGATATGTGTAGATGCTGTAATCATTCCACTGCTGTGATGCCAGAAAACTGATGTGCCGAGTTGGTTCACCGTCACCACCACAAAAGTTGGACCCTTACCAGAACAGAAGGACTCTATTGCATAGTCAAATCAGTATTTAAGGTGGTATCTCATCATCAAGGACCTTAATAAGCATCCCCTGGATAGTTTCACACCGTCTCCAGCTTTTCAGCATACATTCATTCAGTTGTTTAAGACAAAAAAGACTACCAGACACACCTTGGTCAGCAATGATAGGAGACTGTTTTCTGGGTTCAGGGGACTCCATGGGGTACTTCTGTTCTGGTAACATCATACGCCTGATAAAGGGGTCCTGCGTGGCTCAGAAACCTTGCTCTATGTCTTCTGTGCTGTGATCATCCTTCAATAGATTTTGACCTAATTGATGATCTGTGATGTGATGGCAAATATTTACATTTTGATCTGTGATTTTTTTTTTTTTTTTTTTTTCCCAGTTGGTTGTTGCTACAGCACCCACTACTCCTAAAGCTATATCCAGGAAAATGTACTATGGGAATATCATTACTACTTTTGCTATAACTCCTGGTGCACGCCAAATAATTATTTTCCTCAGGAGGTCGTTTCCATCCTTGAATTTCTTCATGATAGAATGGAGATCGGATTAGCGGCTAGCACCTTTAAAAGCTCAGGTGGCTGCATTATCAGTTTTTTTTTTTTTTTTTTTAGAAAGACAATTATCATGAGACCCTTTGATCATAAAGTTTTTTTTTTTTTGTTTTTTTTTTTTTTTTTAAGGCGCTTTCCAGATCCAGACTAGTGCCTTTAAAATATTTCCCAGATGGGATTTGCCGTGGTTCTATGAGGTTTGACTAAAAGACCATTTGAGCCACCAGAAGATGTTACAATTACAAATTGGACTTTAAAGATGGTTTTATTGGTGGCAATAACTTTGGCTAGAAGAGTCAGCAAGCTGCAGGCTCTCTATTGAGCCTTTTTTGTGGATTTTTGCAGACCAGGTTTTTCTGAGGACAGATTCATGGTTCCTGCCGAAGGTCTTTGTCTTTTCATCACTCAGGAAATAATTCTTCCAACATTTTGTCCATCTCCATCTTGTCCTAAGAAAGAGGCTTTTAATATTTTAGACGTGAATAATAATAATTTTTGGGATGTTTGCCCCTTTATCTGCTTTTGGTCAGAGAATGTATGTATATACAAATCAGGAACCTCCAGGACCCTGGCCGACCATATTTAGCTAAGCCCAAATAGATTTCTTGTCTGATCACTTGTTTCCCCTAAAACAGACAGGTGCCCACAGTGTTCCCCCCTCATCTATAGGTGCAGAAATGGAAGTTTGCATGTTCAAACTAGCAGAATTGTAGAAACGTATTTCTTCTAATATGTGTAGGCAGTTTATAGGAAATATTTTGTTTGTACGTTTGGTCAGGAAAGCGAAAAATAAACACACTATCAAAACATTTTATTTTCCATTGTTAAATTATACACACAAAACAAATGAGTCATAGGAGTGACTCATCCCTTGTCAGACTCCAGGCAGGGAATGCCAGAAAGGGAGCTATTTTTGCTGTACTGTGTCTTTAGCTGTTAGTGATGTCTCAAATAGTTTAAAGTGGGCCTGAATTCAAAAAAGTTAACATTTGGAAATGTTAATCATGCCCAAGCGGTACCCTTAAAAATCTATTTTTGTCAGGAATTTCTCCTGCAATATTGTAAAACACCTGGACCTTATTTTATACTTGTAGCTTGGGTCCTTACATGAGCCCTCATTTGATCCAGCACTGTTCACGTCTGCAGCTCCCCTCTCCCCTCATTGGTTTTGCTGATGCCATTGGCCCAATGAGGCTCGGAAGCGAGCCCGCAGAAGCGCCCCCGTAGTAAGCGACTTTCTATGGGGGCATTCACTGGAGTGGACGAGCCAGGAGCATTAGCAGAGGATCCAAGAAGAGGAGGTTCAGCGCCACTTTGTGCAAGTCTGTTGTATTGAGCAGGTAAGTATTAGGGTAATAAAAAAAAAAAAAAAGAAAAAAATGCGTTTACAGTCACTTTAAGGCAAGCGATCTAGCCCATATATATACATATATATATATATATATATATATATATATATATATATATATATATATATATATATAATATATTTTTTTTTTTTTTTTTTACAAATATCCTTAGTGTAGTAGAGATACAGGACTCGCATGCCCACAAACCTCTTTGGATTAGTGTTCACTAACATTGAGTTTTATGATTTGGTTTTTAGGGACAGAAGACAGAAAGATAGAAAGAAAGATCGGGAGAGAGATAAGGATACTCATCGTCGGGACAAGGACAAGAAAAAATCCAGGTAAACACAGAATATTTTGGGGTTTTTTTTTTTTTTTTTTTTTTTTCATACATGAATCACCACTTAAAGCATAACTCCAGATTTTCCTCCTCATAACAGCCAATGCATTGTGCATTTAATGAATCACAACCCACTCTAATTTTATGTGTATCTTACCTTATTTAGCTGTAAAAAGCAAGTTTGTGTGTCTATGATGTCACTCCTCCTTCTCCTGGCCTTCAAAGTTCTCTGACTTCCTAATTCCTTCCTTTACCAGTCCTGATACTACATGTCCCTTCATGCTTTGAGCCTCTGTAGTTTCATGGGGGGGTGGGGAGCTGTGGGAGTCACTTGTAGGAGTTCTGGCAGTTGAGGTGGGTGGGTCCGAATGCAAATCACTCTTCAGTCTGCAAAGCAGGTGTAAATGTGTCATCCTGTCTTGCACCATGCAAAAGAATAATGAATATTGGCTTACTGCAAAACTACAGAGAGGGGACTATGGGAGGTTATTATGAAGGTGTTTTCTTCATATGTAAATTAATCTGATCACAGAGAGCAGGGCTCTGGGAGGGTGGAATCTGAGGGATGGGACTCTCCCTGTTCACACTGGTCTGCATATTTACCTGGGCAGGATTGACTTGTAATTGTGAATAATTTAATCCTGTCCAGCAGCAGCACAGCTAGCTTTCAGAACAGGTTGTGTATAATGGGGTTTCCTTTTGAATGATGCTGTGATCTATGAGGAGGGAGTTGAGAGGTTTGGACTCTTCCTGTAGGTGTGACTGGGCAGAATTGAATGCTAATTAGGATCTATTCCATCCCACCTACCATCAGAGCTGTGAAGGAGGTTACATAATTTGCAGAACGAAAAACTACAGAGGGGTGTGTTCTAAGCTAGAGATTGAGCAGGAAGTGGCTATAAGGCCCCTCAGTCTACATCCAGACTATACAGAGTGTCACGTGGTACAAAGCCTTAACTAAACCCACAAAACCAGAGGAACAGAGCAACATTGTACAGAGGTATGATCTATGCTGGGACTGATCATTCCATTCAGTTCAGGTGAAAATAATTCTGGAGGTCTGCTTTTAACTAATCTGCCATCGGCAGCCATTATCAGAACTAAACTACCATCGTCAAGGTGAGTTTTTGACGCAATGTACAGCAATGGCTAAAAGATTTGAGATTGACACAAATATTGAGTTTCACAAAGTCCGCTGATTCAGTGGTTTTAGATATTTTTGTCAGATGTTACTATGGCATACTGAAGTATAATTACAAACATTTCGTAAGTGTCAAAGTAGAGCTGCACGATTAATCGTTAAACGCGACCAAACGCGTACACCCGCGTTTAGAGGAGGCCATATATATATATATATATATATATATATATATATATATATATATATATACACATACATACATACATACATACATACATACATACATACATACATACATACATACACGGTCACCCTGGCATGGCAGAGTCAGGTCACCCTAAACACCGGTCACCCTGACATGGCAGAGTGGGGTTCATGCAGCTGCCATGTAAGGGTGACCTGACTCTGCCATGCCAGGGTGACCCAACTATGCAGATTTTGGGTTAGGGAGATATATATATATATATATAGTGTGTATGTATGTATATATATATATATATATATAGTGTGTGTGTGTGTGTGTATGTGTATATGTATGTATATATATATATATATATATATATATATATATATATATATATATATATATATATATATATATATATATATATATATATATATATTATACACAAATGAAAATGGCTGAAAAACCTATATTTCTGTTGCATTGTGGGTGTTTGGGAGGGTCTCCTGATGTGTTTTGCAAAAAACGCCTCTGAGCGCAAACGCCGCTAAAAGCGTCCAAACGCTGCATGCAAACGTGACACAACTTGCGTTTTTAAACGTCGTTCTGTAGCTGTCAAGTTCCAGCGTTCAAAGGACTTTTTCGAACATCTCGTGTACATGAAGCCCTTACAGCACTGTTCTCTGTTCACTCACAGTTGTCAAAAAAAAAGAAGCGCCTCCAGCAAATGTTTATCAACATTGTAAAGGCTGGGAGATGACTATAAACACAATGTTTTACAATGTACCATTTCGTTCTTTTAGAATTTCAATCAAAGGAATGAACTTCCGTCTGTAAGTGAGGGCAGTTTAACCTCTTAGGCTGGCCATACATTATACAATTTTCTTATCCGATTTTCCTTTAGATTTACCAAAACCTTATAATATGAGGTCAAAACTAAACCCTTTCTTTTTTTAAATAATCTTTATTTAACAAATTCAAAACAACCTACAGAAATATAAAATAGCAAGGAAGTGCATAAGTGCATGTAGAAAAAAAAGAACACAGAAAAGGCACAATCGGCATTATGTTCAGTCCGGACATCATTAGTGAAACAAAAAGAAAAAGTCCATAGGGATCAATTAATCAGTCATTGTGAAAGCGTGTGCCAATATCGGCCAAACAGCAAATACAATTATGGACCCCCAGGATGCGCTGTGTCTGTCAGTGCCACCCAAAAAAAGGGATCCCCGCAGAGGAGGCCGGAGGGCCCGACAGACACCACACACAATTCCAGCATCTGTACACATTAACGTCCGTGTTACAGTTTATACAGCCGCAGAATCGACTACTGGCCTCAGAGAGACAAGAAAAGAAAAGAAAAGGGAAAAAAGAAAAAGGGGGGGGGGGGGAGAGATAGTATAGAGGAAAAGACAAACATGAAGGATAAAACAGGGAGGGAAAGGGAGGTCCAGGGAGGGGGCGCGGGCCCCAGGCTGGAGAAGACCAGGTAGGAGTCCTAGAGTTCAGCCGCTAATATTAGAAGTGTGTTCATCCGAGATCTCATCAGAGTAATACATCCACCCCGTCCAAGTGTCCTTAAAGCGTTCCTCCCTACCCTGTGACGTGAGAACACGTCTTTCGGCTTCCATCACTAGGTTGACCTCCTTTTTCCACTCAGAGAGCGTGGGGCAGGCGGAACTCCGCCAATGCCTCGGTATGAGGCACTTGGCGGCGTTCAGCAGGAAAGGAACTATACTACGTTTGTAGCGTTTAATCGAGGAGTGTGTATCATGGAACAGGTATTGAAGGGGAGCACGGGAAGGAGGGGTGAGCGACAGTTTGGATACCCAAAGATGTACAGCGTCCCAGAAGGGCTGCAGCAGGGGACACTCCCACCAAATGTGGAGGAAAGTGCCTACCTGACCGCAGCCCCTCCAACAATGGGGGTCCGAGCCCGGAAATATCCGAGCCAACTTGGCAGGGGTCCTGTACCAGCGGGCCACAAATTTATAGGCCGACTCCTGTATCCTGGTGCTAATAGAGGAGACATGGGTCAAACGCAGAATGCGAGAGAGTTGCGGAGGGGAAAATTCCACCCCCAGCTCTCTCTCCCATTCCTTCATGAAATAGGGAGGCGAGGAGGAGACCCCGCTCAATAACAATTTGTACATGTGCGACAGTAGGTGGCGGGATTCCGGAGGATCGACAAACCACTTTTCGAAGTCCGAGAGGCCAGTGATCGGGCGTGGAGCAGTTGGGAGTGTGACGAAAAAGTCAGTCAGTTGCCTATAGCGCCAGTCAGACATCGGAAAATCGCCGAAGCGATCGCGCAAAGTCGCAAGGGGCAGCAAAGTGCCTGCCGGGGCAAATTTCCCGCAGTACAGTTTGCCATCAGCGTTCCAAGAGCGAAAAAAGCGTACATCCTCCCCCGGGGGGAACCAGGGAAATCCCCCCCAGGGGAGCCAGAGGGGACACGCCGGAAGACATGGCGCCAGACGCATTAAGGCCATCCCAGATGCGGAGTGTGGCCACAGTCAGGGGTGACGTCCAGGCCGACAGTCCACGATCGCCCGAAGGAATCCACGGGGCACCCGCAAGATTCCGGCCCGCCAGCGTTTTCTCCAAGGGGACCCAAGGTTTAGACTGACCGTCGTGCGCCCAATTCAGCATACGAACTAATGCCATAGCTTTATAGTACAATGTAACATCCGGAAGCCCGACGCCACCGTCGGCTTTCGTCCGCCTGAGGACAGCATAGGCCAGGCGGGGGCTCCCCTCCCTCCAGACGAATTTTAGAAAAGCCCGCCGCAGACGTTTAAAAAAGGATACCGGTAAATGCATGGGGACCGTGTTGAACAAATAAATCAGCCGGGGAAGTATGGTCATTTTAAGCACATTGATGCGGCCAAACCAAGTTACCGAGTGGGATGCCCACGATTCCAGGTCAAGATGGATACGCGCCAGCAGGTCGCCGAAGTTCTTGTCATATAGAGTTTTCAAGTCAGGGGAGATGTTCACGCCGAGGTATGGGAGGTAGTCCTCCCGCCATCTAAAGCCAAAGGATCGCCGTAGAGTCGAAGCCAGGTCGGGGGGTACATGAATAGGTAGCAATTCAGATTTATCATAATTGACCTTGAAATTGGAAAGTCGCCCGAACAGATCCAGCTCTCGTACCAGTACAGGGAGGGAGAGCTGTGGCCGGGTAAGATAGAACAGCAGGTCATCGGCATAAGCCGACACCTTATGCTCCGTACCACCCACCGTAACACCAGCAATGTCAGACAGTGCCCTCACTCTCCTCAAAAAGGGTTCCAGGGCGAAAAGAAGGGGTGACAGGGGACAACCCTGTCGGGTGCCATTATAAATGGGAAAGGGATCCGACAACAACCCGTTCACCCTGACCCTGGCACTTGGGCCGTGATATAGGGCCAAGATCCACCCCAACATACGGGACCCGAGCCCCAGAGATCGAAGAACCCCCGACAGGTATGGCCAGGCCACCCTGTCGAAGGCCTTCTCCGCATCCAGGGATAGAGCCAGACAGGGAAGTCTGTCCGGTCCATGCTGAGCCCAGTGGAGCACATGGAGAGCCCGGACCGTATTGTCCCGGGCTTCTCGGAGGGGCATGAATCCCGCCTGGTCAGGGTGGATCAAGGACGCGATATGGTCTTGAAGGCGAAGCGCCATAATTTTGGCCAAAATCTTGGTATCAGCGTTGAGGAGAGAGATGGGCCTATAGCTGGCACAGTGGTGGGGGTCCTTACCCGGTTTCGGAAGTACAACAATGTGGGCCAACAGCGCCTCAGGTGGGAGGGGCCGTTCACCCGACACCGCGTTAAAGTAGGTACACATATGGGTGCCAAGAACGGGGAACAGGGACTTATAATAGTGGTTTGTGAAGCCATCCGGGCCCGGGCTCTTGCCTGCAGGCAAGCCAGATACCACCCCGCTCACCTCCGTCTCGGTAATGGGAGCCTCCAACTCCTCCAGGACCCCATCCGGGAGCCTGGGGAGTCCGGAGTCTGCCAAGTAGTCTTGAATGTCGGACGGCTGACCCCCCCCAGCCCGAGGGAGATGGTACAGGGACTCGTAAAAGCGTTGGAAGCAAGTGGCTATGCGAGGGGAACTGACAACTTTGCCCTCAGGAGTCTCCAAGGCGTGGACATGACGGGCTTCCGACCTTTTATGTAGCATTCGGGCCAGCAAGCGACCGCACTTGTTCCCATGCTCATAAAAACGGTGTGCCCAGAAGCGCAGCTTATCCCGGGCCCGTCTGTCCAGGCAGGATGACAAGGTGTTCCTGAGCTCCTCTAGGGAACGAGCATCCTCAGGAGCCCTGGCACGCTTATGTTTGATTTCCAAATCGTGGATACGATCCAGCAAGTCAGAAATCTCCTGCTGTCGTTGCCGCTTCAATCGTGCACCGTGCGAAATAAGGACCCCCCTGATCACAGCCTTATGGCCCTCCCAGACAGCGGACGGGGAGACATCAGGCGAAGAGTTAAGCTCAAAATAGGAGCGAACCTCTCCAGTAATCTGATCCAAAATGGAGGGGTCATCCAGGAGGTTTTCATTGAGGCGCCACGTCCGGGTCACACGGTGAGCACCGGGGGGCGTGATCGTCAGGGAGACCGGGGAGTGATCAGAGAGGGTAATGGACCCAATTGAAGCGGCAAGGACAGAGTCCAGGTGGTACTGATCCACCATGAACAAATCCAGTCTGGAGTACATGTCATGAACTTTGGAGTAGTAACTGTAGTCCCTAACCCCGGGATTGAGGATCCGCCAGCAGTCTACCAAATGCAGGGCCCTGAACTGCCTCCGAAGGTGCTTCTGAGCTCGAAAAGAAAGAGGAGAGCATCCCGAGGAGGAGTCCAGGGAGGGATCAAGTACCACATTAAAATCCCCCCCAAAGAGAACAATACCCTCCCGAAACCCCTTGAGCTTGGTTAGGGTTGAGGACAAAAAGGAGACCGTTCTAGAGTTAGGTGCATACACATTAGCAAGAGTGTACGTGTGGCCATGGATCGTACCCTTCAGAAATAGGAAGCGCCCCTCAGGATCCGTTAGGGAGTCCACGAGTACAAAGGGACATTGTTTGTGGATGGCTATGGCAACCCCCCTGGCTTTGGCAATTGGGGATACACTATGATACCACTGGGAAAACATCTGGATAGGTAAGCGGGGAGTGGAGGAGGCAGTGAAGTGCGTCTCTTGTAAATAAAGCAAATCAGGGCGCAAGTGACGCAGTTCCTGCCACATCCTACCCCTCTTATTGGGAGAGCAAAGTCCCCGTACATTGTACGAGGTCACTCGTAATACATCAGCCATAAGATAGCGATGGGCAGTCGGCAAGAACCGGTAAACCACATGCGATCAAAGGCCTCGCCCCGATCAGCAAGGGAAGCAAAAAGAACTCCAAGACGCATTGCTCCACACTTCCACCGTGGGCCTCAGGCCCCCCCCCAGACCACCCAAGAAAAGGAAAAGAGAGAAGGGGATGGGAAAAAGAGGGGAGAGGGCAGGGGGGAGACAGACAGAGAACATAGGACAGAGGAAACGATGAGTAGAAAAGAGAGAGCAGGAGACAAAAACCATCCCCAGCATGGAGAGCCATCCCGAAGGGACACGCCCCCTCAACCCCAAAAAGGGGGGGGCAGCTCCAACTAACCATAACCAAAAAAGGGAGAAAAAAAACCCTCAAGGACTCGGGATTACCCAGACCCACGGGGCCACCTACTGTGGGGTAGTGACTGAACCACCAGTGAGAGGAGCAATGCATCTCCGAGCCATTGAACATCAACAATGAAGTAAACATGACCTGTAGCCAGGCTGGGGGGGACCCACGGCCCCTAAGGGCCCCGGGTCAGCCCCAGTCCGCAGGGGGGAAAATCCCACCCTGAACCCACCAATATATAAGTCAAGCATATTTAACAACTTAGTGCGAATACCACCATAACAATAGAGGGACCCAGACAAGTCCCCCATAGCAGCAGAAGTTGAGTTGAGCCCACCGTCCGGCAAGTCTCTAGCGAGAGTGAGCAACGTTCAGTCGTGCTGGGAGGCCCGGGCGGAGCCCCGTCGCGAACCTCTGCGACGCTTCCCACCTTGCGAGGCGACCTGCTGCCACCGCTCAGGGCGTTGCGGCAAGGGAAGAGTACTCTGCAGTCTCCAGTCAGGAAAGTCTGTCAAGGGGACATACAGGGCAGTACAGAAGCGTTGCAAGTCATCCTTGGTGCGGAGAACGGCCGACTTGCCATTCCTGGAGGCAGTAAGACGGAAGGGGAATCCCCAGCGATACACCACCTGGTGAGAGCGTAAGGTATCCAGTAGGGGGCGCAGGGAGCGCCGTTGCATAAGTGTCCGCCTAGACAGGTCGGGGAACAGAGAAAGTTGTGCGCCATCAAAGTCGATCACAGCCATAGACCGTGCAGCCTTCATAATGTCCTCTTTCACAGCATACTTATGAAGTTTGCATATGACATCTCGGGGTGGCTCCCCCTCTTTCGGTGGGGGAAGCAAGGCCCTGTGCGCTCTGTCAATGTCAATGGTATCAGGGGCTCTGTTTCCCAAAATTTGGCGGAAAATACCCTGAACAGAGGGGACCAGGTCAGGAGCTCTGGTGGCCTCAGGAAGCCCCTGAATGCGGATGTTCTGGCGTCTGTCCCTGTTCTCATAATCATCAAGCTGATCCATAAGTGTATTAAGGACAGTGTCGTGCGTGCTAGCAGCCTCCTGAAAGGAGGACAGAGAATGCAGTATATCATCCTGGCCGGATTCCAGGGAGGCCACCCGGTGTCCCAGAGCCTCAGTATCCGCCCTCAGCCCCTCCAATGCCCGAGTGACCGACTGCTCCACCGTAGTGGTGATCAGGTGCACAATCTCCGTCCTGGTCGGCAAGGCCTTAATGTGGGCCTTCCAGTCCCAGTCCTCCTCCGTGTCTCCAGAGTCTGTGGAGTGAGGTGACACCGCAGCATATGGCAAGAAGGGGTTGGGGCTGCGCCCCTGTACCTGGGATAGCTGTATTCCAGAGGAGGAAGGTGGTCCCGGGAGCAGCGTGGAGGCCGGGGAGGATCGGGGCGCCGCCATCTTGGCCGCCTCGCGGCGGCTCCGAGGGGTTGCTGAGAAGAGATCGCGGAGGTCCGTGGAGCGTGCAGAGAGCCCTCCGGGGGGCTGGGAGGACGGTCGCTTCTTCGGTGGCATCGCCAGTAGGTAAGTAGATGATCGGTGGTCGCTACAGGTCAAGCGGCAGGCTCAGGGAAGCAGGAGCTCGCACGAGATGCGTCCTCACACCATCACGGTCAGGCCACGCCCCCAAAACTAAACCCTTTCAATGTGCATGCAATCAGGAATTGCACCACATAGTTGAAGGTAAATCTAAAAAAAATCAGTATTTTTTGCTAGAATATTACTTAGTACTCCCAAACGTTATATATATATATATATATAGCTTTAGCAGAGGCCCTGGAGAATAAAATGGCGGTTGTTGCAATCGTTAAGTCACACTGTATTTGCGCATAAATCTTTCAAATGCAGTTTTTTGGGAAAAACAGTTTAATGAATGGAAAAAAAAAACTGTACAAGTACAAAGGAGTGGACGGCAATACAGAGAACAGCAATGTGCATATGGGAACAACCAGACCAGTCTCATAAGGGAACCGGAGGTGAGCAACAAATCAGGTGACTGCAGTACTACAAGTTTGTGTCCGGGCATTGCACCCATCTATCCCAGATCTTGTCAAATTTGAGGGGGCAGCCTCTGTGCTTGTACAAGAGTCTGTGGATGGGAAGAACATTATTGAACTCTCAGCCAATTCCCAAATGTAGGGGGGTGATTCCTCATCCAGCTTCTAGCAATTAGCTTCCTGGCCATAAACAATGTCTCCTGCAAAAATATAGTAGTGAATTTATCCATATCAGCATCTTGGTATATGCCTAGCAGGCACTCCTTAGGGGCAAGCTGTAGAGGAGATCCCATTTTGTCATGAAGGAAAGTGACAACCTGTCGCCAAAAGCCCTGGAGCTGAGGACAACTTCAGAGCAGATGAAAAAAGGTGCCCTCCCCCGTGCAGCACATCGGGCAATTAGGGTCAGAGTCAGTCTTATATCTCGCTACTCAAAGGGGTGTGAGGTAAGCCTGGTGTATTATGAAAGTCTGGGTCAGTCTATCTGACAGTTTAGGAGAGACCCTCTGACATGTCTCGAGCGCATCCTCCCACTCTTCATCCTCTATAGCTCCCACATCCTGCTCCCAGCGAGCCTTAAGAGCATATGCAATCGCAGTGGAGGGGGACGTGTGAAGCTCCGAGTAGAATATGGAGATTAGATGTTTGGGTTCTGTGTACTTAAAAAATTTCCAGTGTCGGGATAGATTCAGGTCGGGGTGAACCGTCCAGGAACTGGGAGCGGTACGCATGTCCGATCTGTAGGTATCTGTAATGCATGTGGCTGGGAAGTGAGAATTTATCCTGTAAAGCCTCAAACGTTTTCAGACCGTTTGCTGTTAATATATGTTGTAGCAGGAAGATACCCCTCCCACTCCACAACGACGGGTCAGGGATCGAGAGGAACTCCCGACGGACCAGATTGTGCCACAGGGGTGTGAGATCATGTATTGGAGGACTCTTTAGTCTGTCCATGAGTACCTTCCTGACCCGACTATAGTGATACAGAAGGGACCAGGGGTCCATCCTCTCCTCCGAGCCACGTGACATCATGACTGATAGAAGGGTCTCAAGATGATTGGGCCCACCTGGGACACAAGAGGGTCAGAAACCGCTCCCCATCAGTTTTATCAATATGAAATAATTGGGACAGCTGCGACACTAAGTAGGAAAAGTTAAAATTGGGGAGAGCTACACCGCCCAGAGTCGATGATTTTTAAGTTTTCGCCAGGATATCTTATGTCTACTAGATCCCCAAACAAAGGCCTTAAGGAGAGATTCCATCTGTTTAAAGTATTTAAGCGGTAAGTATATTGGAGAATGCCACATAACATACAGGACTTTAGGGAGGAGGACCATTTTAATTAAATTTATCCGTCCCATCACCCCCAGGGGCAATTTAGCCCATACCTGGATTTTGGTCTTGATTAGCGGGAATAAAGGCTGAATAATATCCGGGACATAGTCCTGAGGATTCGCCTTCACATGAATTCCCAAGTATTTAAATCTGGGCACACATTGCAGGGTTGGGTGTGCAGGATTTACGGCAGCGGGATTTTCATCTAAGGGGAGGATCTGAGATTTGTCCCAGTTTATCTGGAGGCCTGAGAACCGACCATAACATTCAATCACAGATCAAGCCGTGAGTAATGAAGTGTCTGAGTCCTCCAGATAAAGTAGAGTATCATCAGCATACTTGCTGATCTTTTCCGTGAGAGATCCCTTGCATAGACCGTGGATCTCAGGATGAGCCCTAATGGCGATGGGCAATGGTTCTGCCGCCAGAGCATAGAGCAAGGGGGATAAAGGACACCCCTGCCAAGTGCCCTTTGAGAGAGGAAACTCTGCAGACGTCCAGCCATTAGCTAGGACTTTTGCCACTGGAGCGCTAAATAGTAATTTTACCCACTTTATGAAATTGGGGCAAAATCCATAGTTTTCAAGGCATGCCCACAAGAAGGGCCACTCTACCGAGTCAAAGGCTTTGGCCGTGTCCAAGGTGACCACCACCCTTCTACCAGCTCCCTCATGTTCAGCTTGAAGGTTCATAAGTAGCCGGCAGGGATTAAAGAAGGTGTTCCTGCCAGGCATAAAACCTGCCTGGTCAGAGTGGATAAGTGAAAGAATCACTTGGTTAAGGCGAAGGGACAAGATTTTAGCCAGGATTTTTACATCCGTAATAAGGAGATAGGGCGGTACGACTCCGGGAGATGGAGGTCCTTGCCCAGCTTGGGGATCAGGACAATTAAAGCCTCTCGCATGGAGGGGGGCAGGGTAAAATCCTCATACAGGGAATTGAACAGAGAGAGTACTTTGGGGAGGAGAAGCTTGGAGTATTGGGCATAAAATTCAACCGGGAGGCCATCTAGGCCTGGGGATTTGGATCTAGGGAACCTGGACACGGCCTCCTGCAATTTCATCTTTGGAGAGGGGTGCCTCCAAGAGTGCCACCTGTTCAGTTGTTAAAGTCGGAAAGTCTAATGTCCGTAAGGAGTCGTGCATGTCCGTGCAGTCTGCAGGGGCCCTAGAGGTATAAAGAGCACTGGAAAAGGAGCAAAATCGTTCCGTCACCTCCCCGGGGTTCGTTATCGTGGTGCCCGTTTCATCCCTAAGGGTAATTACTACTGGTGGTCGGTCTATCCTCAGTGGACTAGATATGCAAGTACAAACCTGATTCCAAAAAAAGTTGGGACACTGTACAAATTGTGAATAAAAACAAAATGCAATTGGAAGTTTCAAATTTCAATATTTTATTCAGAATACAACATAGATGACATATCAAATGTTTAAACTGAGAAAATGTATCCTTTTTAAGGGAAAAATAAGTTGATTTTACATTTCATAGCATCAACACATCTCAAAAAAGTTGGGACAAGGCCATGTTTACCACTGTGTGGCACCCCCTCTTCTTTTTATAAAAGTCTGCAAACGTCTGGGGACTGAGGAGACAAGTTGCACAAGTTTAGGAATAGGAATGTTGTCCCATTCTTGTACAGGCTTATGGGTGCTCAACTGTCTTAGGTCTTCTTTGTCGCATCTTCCTCTTTATGATGCGCCAAATGCTTTCTATGGGTGAAAGATCAGGACTGCAGGCTGACCATTTCAGTACCTGGATCCTTCTACGCAGCCATGATGTTGTAATTGATGCAGTATGTGGTCTGGCATTGTCATGCTGGAAAATGCAAGGTCTTCCCTGAAAGAGGCGACGTCCGGATGAGAGCATATGTTGTTCTTGAACTTGGATATACCTTTTAGAATTGATGGTGCCTTTCCAGATGTGTAAGCTGCCCTTGCCACACGCACTCATGTAACCCCGTACCATCAGAGATGCAGGCTTCTGAACTGAGCGCTAACAACTTGGGTTGTCCTTGTCCTCTTTAGTCTGGATGACATGGCGTCCCAGTTTTCAAAAAATAACTTCAAATTTTGATTTGTCTGACTACACAACAGTTTTCCACTTTGCCACAGTCCATTTTAAATGAGCCTTGGCCCAGAGAAAACGCCTGCGCTTCTGGATCATGATTGGATATGGCTTCCTTTTTGGCCTATAGCCGAGTTTTAGCCGGCAACGGTGAATGGCACAGTGGATTGTGTTCACCGACCAATGTTTTCTGGAAGTATTCCTGAGCCCATGTTGTGATTTCCATTACAGTAGCATTCCTGTATATCATGCAGTGCCGTCTAAGGGCCCGAAGATCAGGGGCATCCAGTATGGTTTTCCGGCCTTGACCCTTGTGCATAACTTCAAGCTCTTTGCAATTTTTCTCTGAGAAACTCCTTCCTGATATTGCTCCACTATTTTACGCCACAGCATTGGGGGAATTGGTGATCCTCTGCCCATCTTGACCTCTGAGAGACACTGTCACTCTGAGAGGCTCTTTTTATGCCCAATCATGTTGCCAATTGACCTAATAAGTTGCAAATTGGTCCTCCAGATGCTCCTTATATGTACATTTAACTTTCCCGGCCTCTTATTGCTACCTGTCCCAACTTTTTTGGAATGTGTAGCTCTCATGAAATCCAAAATGAGCCAATATTTGGCATGACATTTTTCAAAATGTCTCACTTTCAACATTTGATATGTTCTCTATATTATATTGTGAATAACCTATAGGTTTATGAGATTTGTAAATTAGTCTATTCCATTTTTACTCACAATTTGTACAGTGTCCCAACTTATTTGGAATTGGGTTTGTAGTTTCCCAGCTCGTTCCCCGTGTGCGAAAAGTTTTTGTTTCTGGAAGAATAGTTTCGTCTTTGCCTTCTCATAATCCAGTTGGGTTACAACACTAGAGGTCAACTTGTACTGTGATTCATTTGCCGGGGTTGGGTCAGAGAGATAGGTACGTTCGGCCGTAGCCAAATTTGTCATTGCTCTATAGTATGCCTCACTCGCGCACGCCTTGATGGCCTTGACACGGGATATTAATGTTGCTCTAGCATATAATTTGAATGCCTTCAAGCGCCAAGCTGGGGAAGGTCTACTACGGGCAAGGACAGGAGAATCCAGTACGAACAGTGGTCTGACAGGGTCCTGGTGGGAGAAACCCGCCGTCTGTAGTCTAGGTAGCAGGGTCCGGGACAGCAAAATCAGATCTATCCAGGACATAGAGTGATGTGTCGCAGAAAAGCAGGAGTAAGATCTCTGCAGGGGGAATTTAGTGCGCCAAGTGTCTACCAGCCCGAATCCCTCTAGTAGACGAGCAAACCTGGTGTGTGACGTCAGTGGCTGTTGCTGAGGAGGATTATGAGATCTATCTAGAGCGGGGTTTAGGACATTATTGAAGTCCCCTAACCAAATCGCAGGCAGTGCTGGGTGCTGTGACATGAAGGCTTGTCCATCCAGGATAATAGTGCTGGAAAAAAAAAGGGGGGGGGGGGACATAAAAGGCCATAATCTGCAAGGGCTCCCAAAAAATAGAGGCGCGGAGTAACACATCTGCCCTGAGGGTCGACCTGAAATCCTAGGAGCTGGAAGTGTACCGTCTTGGCCACTAGGATTGCCACTCCCCTGGAGTGGGAAGTGAACGCCGAATGATACGTCCAACCAACCCAAGGGCGTTTGAGGGAAAAGCTGCATGCGGCCCTCCAGATGCGTTTCTACTAGAATCAATATGTCTGCCCTTAATTTTTTTAGGTTGTTGAAGACAGCCGTCCTAATTTTGTCTCTCATACCCCGGACATTCTACGTCAACAACTTAAGGGTGGCCATGTCAAGGGTATTGGGAAATATGTGGCTGAAGTTCCCAGGATCTCAGTCTCCGTCCCTCCAAAAATAACAGTAAAACCATAAAACACCAGTGGTAAAATGCAGAAATAAACATGAAAAAGGTCATTCCAAGAGTCTGAATCGCATACAGTAAAAGTTAATTGGTATTTGCACCGTAGTAACACTTGTGCATTCTTAAAATCTCCAACCCCAACTTGTGCGGTCATGATCCCCTTAAAAACCCTGTGCAAAAAAGGCCCTAATGTGTCCATAAGATAAGTGAAAGAAGTGAAAAGGGCACCCTGACTGAACCACAAGGGGTGCAAAGTACAAAAGGACTCATGGCTGAAAAATGTATGGCAGCCACGGAGTAAAATAAAAACAGAGGCTGCAGTAAGCAACGAAAAAACAGGGCACTTACACCTCACATAGCAGGCACAGGGGGTGAAAAAATAAAAACAATTTAGCTGGGCAGCAAAGCCTGTAGGAAGGCTGAGAACAATGTGGGAAGGGGGATTAAACCCAACTGTGGAGCCGGCATGCTCCGCCGGTATGTCAGGCCAAAGAGGGGCCCACAGGTCTTGACAGGGGGAGAGGGTAAATCCACACCGACTATTCCAGAAGGATCCTTAGTCCACTCCTGCCTTCAAGCGCACAAGGGTAATCCAGCAGTAAGATGTAGGTATGGTAAAGGAGACAAAATCCCTGTTAACCAAGAGAGATGTTCTTAACAGTATTGTTTGGTAGGGAGTACAGAAGGGGGACATTGGGAGATGGTAACAACAGCATCCAGTTTAAGAGGGATGCCGGCAGCCTGTTCAGCCTTGGGCTTCCAGATGTTCCAGCCAAGAGAGAATGGATTTGGGGTCCTTTAAAAAAGTGGACCCGGTCTTCCCCTTCCACCCGGAGGCTGGTCGGGAACATCATGACGTAGTTGATATTCTTGACTCGCAGGTGGCGTTTGGCCTCCAAGAAGCTCTTGCGGCATTTCTGGACTTCCGCAGAGAAGTCTGGGAAGATAGCAACTCTGCCATTCCCAATTGGAATGTTTCCCTTCTCTCTAGCCAAGCGCAGTATGGCCTCTCTATCCTTGTAGTTTAAGAATTTTGCAATAAAAGTACATGGAGGGGCTCCCTGTGGCGGTGGACATCCAGAAAGATGGTGCGCTCGCTCCACCACAAATGTGGGCGAGAGACTCCCTTCCATAGGTCTGTATTAACAGATGTTTCAAGTATGAAGAAGGGTCGGCACCCTCAGACCCCTCTGGGAGCCCTATGAACCTCAGATTGTAGCGACGCAGCCTTTTCTCCATATCATCTTGTTTCTGGAGAATCAAGTTAACCTACTGCTACAGTCTATCAGAGGAGTTTTGCAAGGGGGGGGGGGGGGAGGGACTCCTCAATGCCACTAATCCTGTGCTCAGTCTCAGTGACCCTGTCCCTTAGTTTCTGCATGTCCTGCCGGATTAAGGAAATGTCTACCTTTACTGCCTCTATTTTTGATGTCAGTGTGGCTTGACAGGTTGAAATAGCTTTCAGGACTCTGGCTGTGTCAGGTCCCGCGGCCGCCCCCGCCTCCTGGGTCTGATCGGCGCCATCTTGGGACGAGGCCTACTCCTTCTGCTGGCGGAATGAGGCCAGTTTCGCCGCGGCATTGGAGGCCGCCTTCAGCGGGGACATGATGGTACGAGTGCCAGGGACCAGAGGGAGGTGGAGCAAGGAAGAATAGAATACCCGTAGGGCTGCTGGATCGGCCGTTAAGGATAATGGTCCGGCGGAGCTCTGTTCACCCACGTCCCGCTGCATGCCGTGCCAGGCCACGCCCCCCCCAACCACAAGTTTTTAACGAGGTTAAGGTCTGAGCAGTTTCCTGGCCATGAACCCAAAATTTTGATGTTTTGTTCCGTAAGCCACTTTTTCCTTTATGGCAATGTGCTCCCATCATGCTGGAAAAGGAATTGTTCATCCCTAAACTGTTCTTGGATGGTTGAAAGAAGTTGCGCTTGGAGGATGTTTTTGTACCATTCTTCATGGCTGTGTTCTTAGGCAAAATTGTGAGTGAGCCCACTCACTTGGCTGAGAAGCAGCTCCACACGTGAATGGTCTCAGGATGCTTTACTGTTGGCATGATACAGGACTGATGGTAGCGTCCATCTTTTTCTTCTCCTGTCAAGGTTTTTGCTGGATGCCACAAACAGTCAGAAAGGGGATTCATCAGACAAAATGACTTTACCCCAGTCCTCAGCAGTCCAAATCCTGTACCTTTTGCAGAATATTAGTCTGTCCCTGATGTTTCTCCTGGAGAAAAGTGGCTTCTTTGTCGCCCCCTTCTTGACACCAGGCCACACCTACCTGCTGCTATTCCTGAAGAAGCTCTACACTGGTGGTGCCCTGATCCCGCAATCGTAGGAAATGGTCCTGGTGCTTGCTGGCCTTTGTTGGGCACCCTGAAGCCTTTTTCACAAATGCAGTGGAAATTTTTTTTATGGGATTAGGTTTATTTTCATGGCAAAGAGGGACTTTGCAATTCATCTGATCACTCTTCATAACATTGTGGAGTATATGCAACTTGCCATCATAAAAACTGAGGCAGCAGACATTGTAAAAACTAATATTTGTGTCATTCTCAACTTTTGGCCACGGCTGTACTAGTATGCATCGCATTCTACAAAAAACCCTACCTTCAAGTAATTTTGCTTTCGTTTTAGGAGCAACAAAAGTATTTAGTGCTACAGTGCACCTTATCAGATACATACTTACAGGTTTGTTCCAACAGTGTGATGACGCACTCGTTGTTAGTGTGTTCTGTTGACCGTTTTTCTTTACCACAGAAAGTGAAAGGGCTGTTTTGCACCACTGACTAGTATCAGTACTTAATATTGTTCTTATGTTGGCTTTAAGGTCTGCTGGCAGGAAAAAATATACATTTACCTAGGATATCAATGCCCTTTTGCAAGCCTTGTAATGTACTTTTTAAATACTTTTTAAAGGCCAATTCCAGTTCTGATGAAACTTGTTTTTTGCTGTGTTTGGGGAAGATTTCCCCCTCATTCCTTTTGCAGAAGTAAAAGGACAGAAAAATAAGTCTTAACAGCGCTTCCAAGCCATTTCTACTGCATCCAAAGACAAAGTTTTGGGTACTGTAAAATAAACACATAATTACAAGCAGAAGATAACTAAAGTTTAATATTATTATAGTCTGCAGTAGACATATGCCGGTTTTCGGTAATTCGATATATCGCGGTATTGCATAGCCACGGTATTGTTATTGTGGCATTTTTAAAATACCGAGTTTATCTGTCAAGTCTGCCTGACTTGTGAATTGATACATTTCAGTGAGCTGGATGACTCATTCACTCACACAGCTAACCCCTTTCAGCATTAAGTCTCCTAACTATAAACAAAAATGATTACATTGTATCTTTTCCTTCCCTCTGCCAGGGAGAAAGGAAGTTTAACCTCTTAAAGACTGGATCTTTTTATGACACTTGTTGCTTGCAAGTTAAAATCAGTTTTTTTTTTTGCTAGAAAAGTACTTAGAACCCCCAAACATTTTATATATTTTTTTAGCAGAGACCCTACAGAATAAAATGGCGATTGTTGTAATATTTTATGTCACACTGTATTTGCGCAGCAGTCTTTCAAACGCAATGATTAGACTTTAATGAATAAAAAAAAAAAAAAAAACGTAACAGTAAAGTTATCCCAATTTTTTTTTTTTTGTTACACAGAGAATCGTGAGAGAATCGTGATCTTTATTCCAAGCTAAAAAATCGTGATTCTCATTTTGGCCAGAATCGTGCAGCTCTAATAAATATATATATATATATATATATATATATATATATATATATATATATATACACACACACACGCATAGCAGCCCACATTACATTATTATATAGCCATCAAGCAGTGTCTACAAAAAATGCAGAAAGCTTGCCAGAGCAGGAACTGCAGGTTAGTCGCATGGTGCAAAAGCAGGATGGATTTCAAGGCCACTGAATTTTAAAAAAAATGCTGCATGCACCTTTTTTCTGCGGAAAATGAGGGCATAGCAGCCCGTTCAAATCAATGGGCTGCTATGCCTGTGCAAATGTGGGCCGCCAACCCGCATACATGTGAACCACCAACCCGCATACATGTGAACCAGGCCTAAAGCAATAGTAAAGTCATTTATAAACAACACCTCCTTCAGGTTTAACCACTTCTTGACCACAAGGATTTGCCCTCTTAATGACCAGGCCATCGGATCGGAGCCGAGCGCCAGGACCAGTTATCACCAGTTAGGCCAGACACTGCTTGATGACCTATTTTAGGCCTGGTTCACAGAGTCTGTACTAACTGACTATATAATAATGTGCATAAGTGAACCAAAGCCCCTAAATTCAGCAATGAAATTGAAGTGAGGTGGAAATTTAATAATTTAAATTTAATAATAGAATACCGTGATAATACCGTATACCGTGGCAAAACCTTAATCAATTAATCGCAGCATGAAAATCTGATACCGTCACAAGCCTAGTCTGCAGTCAAACTTGATATTGGATGTTTGCAGTTAGGACGTTCAGTTTTGTTGCCTGTAAATTTCCGTTGAACACTGATTTTTGCATACAGTAAATTTAGGTAAGTCATGGGTTGAAGGCTCTGTCCCTCAATCATATACAAGATAAAGCATCTCTCTCATAGGACGTTATGGCAGCAAAAAAGCTATAACCAACACTTTTAAAAGAAACGTTTTTTTGTACAAAAAGATTCCATATTCACATTAAAATAATCTGGTCTATTGGTTGGACAATATGGTCTACTGTTCTCACATCTGGAGTAGATATAGTATACAGCATACAGCAATGAATAAGATGTTTACTACCGATTTTGTTCAACGGGGAGCAAAAAAAATGTACACCATAAAAAGATGTCTGATTGGTTGCCACCAGTTGTTCCCAAAGAGTTACAATTGCAAACAATCTTCTTCAGGGGATATCAGGTGGAACTCCCTTTAAATACACACTGCTCAAAAAAAAGTAACGGAACACTTTTTAATCAGAGTATAGCATCAAGTCAATTAAACTCCTGAGAGATTGATCTGATCAGTTAAGTAGCGAAGAGGGTTGTTAATCAGTTTCAGCTGCTTTGGTGTTAATGAAATTAACAACAGATGCACTAGATGGGCAACAATAAGACAACCCCAAAACGGGAATGATTTTACAGGCGAAGGCCACTAAAATGTTTCTTTCGCTTCTCATCTTTTCTCTATCGTTCATTGGCAGACGCAGCTCCATATTCTTCTTAACCATTGGGTTATTCTGCCCCCTACTGGAGTAGGACACTAGGCAGGAAAAAACGTTAACACGCCTATGGGGCAGGCATACACCCACTCATTCTGCTATAGGATTCAGTTTGTTCCTGGCTTTTTTAAGAGTAGTACCTAGTTTCTGGTTGGGACTTTGGTCTTGTTTTTCTTTTAAATGGAACCTTTGTTAAAATTTTAATTTTTTAGCAAGTTATGTTCCTGAGAGAACTGCAATCGACAGCGAGACTGGGTTTCAGACTGTATATTCCAGATCCTTAAGGTCTTCCAGTCAGGCCAGCGAGCGTGTGCAGGTTATAGCCCAGCGTTAGACCTTGCCATGACAGAGCCCCAATGGACAGGGGCTGGCCCATGAGTAAAACACCTTGCTGGGACGCACATGACCTGGTTCAGCCTGAGTCGCAGCATGCCCCTTGGCCGTCAGCACCCCCACCCCGAGTGGAGAGGTAGTCTGTCCGGAGTGGTGCCCATCCGATTGTCGTTGGTTTGGTGAGTAGTGTCCCCCCCCATAGCTCTTGCGGTCTCGGGGTGGACATAGGCCCCTCCTTGGGATGGTCGGACACCCGTGTTCCCTTCCGTTTCCCCCAGCCCCTCTAACAGTCACTGTGGTCTTTTGGCTCAAACCTACCCCCATGCCCCCCCCCCCGGGGTTAGTAGCAGCTGGCTTTGCCACTTGCTCCAGTAAGGGGGGTGGATGCGGTTGTTGCTGACCTGGCTGTCCGGATCGCACACGGTGGTCCTTTGAGCAAATTCCTGGCGGTTAGTGACTGGGGCAGGGATGTCCTTTGGGCTCCCTGCAGTGGTTATAGGCTTGGGGGAGCTGATGTTTCTTCATCTGCGGGTCTGTGCCTCACGTGTCTGGGTCAGGCCGAAAATTTAGTCTGGCTTTGCGGCCTACTCACGGCTGTCCGGGTACCTGACCGAGATGAGGTGCCTAACCAAGCAGACCGAGATGAGGTGCCTGACCGAGTTGACCGGCGGGTGCCTCGCACGCCCGGATCGAGGAAAACTTTAGGTCGCGGCTTGCGACTAACAGAGCTGGCTGCCTGAGTGACTGACCAAGCTTTCCGGGTGACTGACCAGGCTGTCCGAGCTGCTGATCAAGTGGACAGAGCTGACGGCGGACTTGCAACCAGATTGGGCCCCAAATTTAGGCCGCAGCTTTGTGGCCTACTCGAGGCTAGCTGTCCGAGCTGCTGTTTGAGCTGCTGACCAGGCTGTTTGAGCTGCTGACCAGGCTGTTTGAGCTGCTGACCAGGCTGTTTGAGCTGCTGACCAGGCTGTTTGAGCTGCTGACCAGGCTGTTTGAGCTGCTGACCAGGCTGTTTGAGCTGCTGACCAGGCTGTTTGAGCTGCTGACCAGGCTGTTTGAGCTGCTGACCAGGCTGTTTGAGCTGCTGACCAGGCTGTTTGAGCTGCTGACCAGGCTGTTTGAGCTGCTGACCAGGCTGTTTGAGCTGCTGACCAGGCTGTTTGAGCTGCTGACCAGGCTGTTTGAGCTGCTGACCAGGCTGTTTGAGCTGCTGACCAGGCTGTTTGAGCTGCTGACCAAGGTGTTGGAGCAGCGGATGGGCGTCCACGCCCCCCCCCCCCCCTCCTGGGGGGGATGGCCATATAGACTGCCTTGAACGTAAGAAGTGCTCCTCTGTGGTGGCTCTGTTCCTTTGCCCTACGTCAGGGCAAGTCCCGCCTTCCCATTATATTGGACCATGGTATTCACGGATGCCAGCATGGCCTGAGGGGGGAGTACTTGGAAAGCTGTGTGTCCAGGGGACCTGGACTCTGAAAGAGTCCAGATTTCTGATCAAAATTCTGGAACTCAGAGTGATAAAGCTTTGCTTGAGTCACTGGGCAAATCATCTGCAGGGTTGTCCAGTTCGGATTCAATCAGACAATGCCACAGTTGTGTCATCGGTCATCAAGGGGGCACCAAGAGTGTCCTGGCAGCCCAGGAGGTGGCCAAGATCTTAATATGGGCAGAAAATGTTGTCCCAGCCCTCTCCGCCGTACATGTACCCAGAGTGGAGAACTGGCAGGCGCATAACTTGAGTCGATAGGTTTTGAATCAGGGGGAATGGTCCCTGCACCTGGAGGTGTTTCCCCTGTTAAGTGTCTGGTGGGGGACACTCGATGTAGACCTGTTAGTTTCTTGGCTCAACTAGAAGGTACAGAGGTTTGTGGCCAGGTCTCGGGATCCTCTGGCCGATGCCACAGACGCACTGATGGCTCCTTGGGGTCAGTATCGGCTGATCTATGCGTTTCCTCTACTAAAACTTCTGCCGAGGCTTCTGCATGAATAGTGGTGGAAGGGATTCCGGTCATTCTGGTGGCCCCAGACTGGCCTAGCCAGTCTTGGTATGCAGATCTGGTAAGGTTGGGCGCCGATGCTCCTTGGAGAATTCCTCTCAGGGAAGATCTATTGTCTCAAGGTCCAATCTTCCTGCTTTACAGTCGCTGGCTTTAACGGCGTGGCTGTTGAAAGCCAGGTATTGAAGCATAGGGGTCTTTCTGACTCCGTGATTCCTACACTGTTGAAGGCTAGAAAGTCTACCTCCAGGAAGATTTATCATTGTACGTGGAAATCGTGCATCTCATGATGTGAATTGATTAGGGTGCATTCACGCTCCTTTTCAGTGGCTAGGATTTTGGCTTTCCTCAAAAGAGGGGTTGAGCAGTGGTTGGACTTTGGTACTATTAAAGGCCAGGTGTTGGCTTTGGCTGTGTTTTTTTTTTTTTCTAGCTACGCATTCTTTGATTTGCACTTTTATCCAGGGAGTTTGTCATGTGGCTCCTCCCGTTACGGTCCCCGTTACCCCTGTGGGATCTTAACTTGGTACTGTCTGTTCTTCAAAAACCTCCCTTTGAAAACTTAGGGAGATTCCTGTGCTTATACTGTCACAGAAGGTAGCTTTTTTGGTGGCTATTACCTCTGCCCGCAGAGTGTCTGAATTGTCGGCGCTGTCCTGCCGTTCTCCTTCTCTGGTGGTCCACAGAGATTAAGTGGTAGTTCGACCTAATCAGTCGTTTCTTCCTTAAGGTGGTTTCTGATTTCCATTGAATGAAGACATTAGGCTGCCTTCACTCTGTCCTAAGCCCAAGGAAAAGGCCTTGCATTCTTTGGCTGTGGCTCAGGCAATTAGGGTTTGCCCAGCGGTTATTGAGTCTTTAATGAAATCAGACTCTCCTTTTGTCCTCACGGAAGGACCTCTGAAGGGATTGGCTGCGTCTGCTTTGACCATATCCAGATGGATCAGGCAGACGGTGGTACAGGCATATTGACTGAAGGGTCAGGTTCCACCTTTCCCTGTGAAGGCGCATTCTGCTATGGCGCTGAGTGCCTCTTGGGCCTTTCGCCATCAGGCGTCAGTAATACAAGTTTGCAAGGCATCAACTTGGTCATCTGTGCACACGTTCACTAAATTCTACAAATTAGATGTGTTGGCATCCTCTGATGCTTCTTTTGGCCGCAAGGTTTTGTAGGCTGCTGTTTTAAAATAGACATTTTTTCTTTGAGGATGTATGTTGTTTCTAGGTGAGCTCCAGTTGATCCTGGTTGAGCTCCATGTTACCTTGTTGGTTAAGTTTAGCCTTTGGGGTATTACGTTCTTTCTTTGCGTTGTTTTCCCACCCCTTATGCACATAACTACTTTGGGACGTCCCAATGGTTAAGAAGAATATGGAGCGGGTGCATGGGGTGAGTGGGTGTATGCCTGCAGGGACTGCCCCATAGGCGCGGTAAAGTGTTTGTTTGGTTTTTTTTTTTTTTTCCTGCCTAGTGTCCTACTCCTGTAGAGGGCAGCATAACCCAATGGTTTTAGAAGAATATGGAGCTGCGTCTGTCAGACTTCAGAGAAAAGGATTTTACGGTAAGTCAAAAATCCAATTTTTTTCTGACTGTTTTTCATTAGTTTTGCATTTGGCTAGGGTCAGTGTCACTACTGGTAGCATGAGGCGATACCTGGACCCTATAGAGGTAGCACAGGCAGTCCAAATCCTCCAGGATG
Source organism: Pelophylax lessonae (assembly GCF_965119305.1). Taxonomy (NCBI): domain Eukaryota; kingdom Metazoa; phylum Chordata; class Amphibia; order Anura; family Ranidae; genus Pelophylax; species Pelophylax lessonae. The sequence goes on along the minus strand of NC_138769.1, from coordinate 554,352,343 downwards.
GCACATCAATATGTGCCATTGCTAGAAGGTTTGCTGTGTCTCCCAGCACAGTCTCAAGAGCATGGAAGAGATTCCAGGAGACACACAGTTACTCTAGGATAGCTGGACAGGTCCGTAGAAGGTCCTTAAACTTTCAACAGGACCGGTATCTGCTCCTTTGTGCAAGCAGGAACAGGACCAGCACTGCCAGAGCCCTACAAAACGACTCCCAGCAGGCCACTGGTGTGAATGTCTCTCACCAAACAATCAGAAACCAACTTCATGAGGGTGGCCTGAGGAGCCGACCTCCTCTAGAGGGCCCTGTGCCCACTGCCTAGCACCATAGAGCTGGATTGCTAGGGATTCCTAGTGCACAACAATGCCTAGCCTCATGTGGCAAGAGTATGCAACCAGTTCCTTGAGGAAGAAGGAAATGATACTATTGAATGGCCCCCACCCTCGCCTAACCTAAATTGAATAGAACCCCTCTTGGGACATTATGTTTTGGTCCATCCTACGCCACCAGGTTGCACCTCAGTCTGTTCAGGAGCTTAGTGATGCCCTGGCCCAGATCTGGTTGGAAACACCCCAGGACACACCATCCTTCGTTTCATTAGGAGCATGTCCCGACATTGTCAGGCATGCATACAAGCACGTGGGGGCCATACAAACTACCGAATACCATTTTGAGTTGCTGCAATGAAATTTCAGCAAAATGGACTAGCATGCTGCATCATTTTTTCACTTTGATTTTCGGGGTGTCTGAATTTCGCCCTCTGTAAGTTGACGATTATCATTCCATCAAACAATGTGGCATCCTTTTACTCCTAACACATTACCCAGTCTATATTCGTATAGATATCCAGCATGATATTTTTCCCCATTAAGATCCGATGTGTTTTCAAAGTGTTCCTTTTTAATTTTTTTGAGCAGTGTACAATTAACAGAGTATATAGGCCTAATAAAAGTACATAGCTAATAACGATAGCAAGACCTTTTTCAGAACATATTTGCATATTTAAAGAGACCAGATAGTTAAGGTATAGGGTTACTCGGCTCATCTCAGAGAGGTTCCAACCCAGGATGGTGGAGCCATAATCTCACAAAGGGTAAGCGGGAACGGGGGCCACCAAATGAGGCAACCACAAAATAGATGTCTAAATTTGCCTTAAAATCTAAGTATTTTATATAGAAGTGTCAATTACTCCCTGTTGGGGCACATCACCCCCCCACCCACACTCACACAGAGACCCCTCCGGCGTCCCCAATGCATGGACCGCACCCTCAAAAGTGCGCGGGTGCTGATAGATGACGTCATATAACACTGGCCACAGGGGTGAACATCATGCACCTGTGCAGCAGATCCACTCAGGGCATTGGACAAAATTGTTGCCGCCAAGGGGACCGCGCACGCGCGAAGATATCACTGATTTTGCATAGTGCAATATTGTGTTTTTTTTTTTGTTTAGGTCCCCATCTCCTAGCCGCAATAAAGATGCCAAAGTTAAAAAAGATAAGGATATAAAGAAGGAATCAGAGGAGGAATCTCAAGCTGAGAAGAAATTAAAGGTGAGCTTCATTTTTATGCAGCATTTCCCTGAGCAGTAATTTAGGGTTAGACGTGTAAAATTTTTGTCTTGTATAATTCTGAATGGAGTGTCCTCCGTAGAGAGTATGGCCTCATTCATATGGGGTGATTACACCTGTGCCCCATTTTGGGCAGTGTTTTACCTGCAAGAGGATGCTGCGTGCATCCCTGTGACGGTAAGTCCTATTCATGTCTATTGGGACACAGTGTCTGCACGAACACAGCCGCTGTGTCCCAAAATGACATTCATGCAGGTGCACGCCCTGAATGCACCTGCACAGATGTCATACAGTGACACAGCAGCTTTGTCTGTGCAGCCGTTGTGTCCCAATAGACATGAATGCGACTGTCAGCGTGGGGATGCACGCGACACCTGTGCATTCCCGTGCTGATAAAACATGCCATTGCACAGGGCATGGATGTAAACGCCGTAGTTTGGGTCATAATAAGTATGTCCCTCCTCTGCTATAGCCGAGGGCTCAGATAGCACACGGTAGTTAAAGCTAATAATACCTTGTTTAATAAAGAAAACCTATTGCCATAAATTACTGTTCAAAAACTGTGACCTTTTATAGGTACTGAATTCTTTATTGCAAATTGAGCATTTTTTTTTGTTTTTGTGCATCCAAGGCACAACCACTTTCACTGGAAGAGTTGTTGGCAAAGAAGAAGAAAGAGGAGGAGGCTGAATCTAAGGTAAACAAATGCATCTGATGTTTGCTAGAACTTGAATGTTACTGGTATCATTACTGTCTTGGTGTGTCAGAATAGAACACTATTGTGGCAATCTTCCTTTGTACAAAACAGTTTGGTGATGGTCAATCAAGAATTCACATATGAAACCACATAAGTTAGTTTTTCACTAATGCTGTACTAAAGCATAATATATTTAGAATGCAAATATTTTACACCGAAGATTTTTTTTTTTGCGAATATGTATTTAGAAGTGTATACTTATTAGCAAAATTAGCACCAATTCATACTCTGACATTTTAACATTAGCATTGAATTCTACATTTAAGCCTGTCTTCATTGTTGCATAGCCAAAATTCCTATCCAAAGCAGAACGGGAAGCTGAAGCCTTGAAACGCAGAAAGTTGGAGGTAGAAGACAGACAGAAATCAATAGAAGAAGAGCGCAAAAAGAGGAAACAGTTCCAGGAGCAGGGCAGGCGGATGCTAGGTAATGTGCTTTACCGATAACGTTCAGTATCATGTTATTTGAACAGTATTTAAAACTTTTTTTTGTCTAGGGTAGGGAATAGGTAAAATCCCTTTTTGGCATCTGTGTCTCATTTAGGTAGATTTCCCTTCACTTCCTGTCAGATATTAATTTTAGTTTCCTGTTGTTTCTACAAAGTTAAGAAAATCCTTTAAATATATTTGTCACAAGAGCATTGGAATATTTCTCCTCCTAGTCCTATTCTGGTAAAAACTCAAATGTTGGCTTGTCCTTCACTTTCAATCTTTGTGGCTTTGCTCACCAGGAATAATGAAAATCATGACACGGGTGCTAACTTCTCACCACGTATAAAACTATATTGGTTTTGTTCTTAAATGCACTTTAGGTGCAGAGATGTAAAAATTGTTTATCTTTCTATTAGTGTAAATCCTTGTTAAAGCTTTACTAAACCAATTTCCCCCCCCGTTTCAATTAAAATAACAAATGTATTATACTTGCCTGCTCTGTGCAATGGTATTGTACAGAGCGGCCCCTGAACCTCCTCTCCTCGGGTCCCCTGCCAGCGCTGTCCACTCTCACTCTTCAGTGTCTGCCCCCATAGCAAGCTACTTCTATGGGGCAGAAGCTGAGGCCTTTAGAAGGAACAGTAAACCCTGAGTGCATAGCCTTGCTTTGACACTGGTCCGTCCCCAACTGTGGTGTCCCATCCGCCCACATGTGCATTTTAAGCTGTCCCCAGGGACTTGGATGTCTACAAAGCGTCCTAGTGTTCTCCCTTGCATCTGCGGCTGACGCAAGCACATCGGTGCGTCCTACAGGTCTGGGATCAGTAGTAGTGCCCCCTCCTTCCTTGTGACGAGCGTTTATCTTCACACATCTCATGAGTGTTTTTTTAATTGTGACCTGGTAAATGTTTTTTTTTTTTTTTTTTTTTTTTATACTGCACTTCAGAGATGCTTCTTTCTCTTCTCTTTTCACTACCAAGCCAGGCTGTGTGTTTCTGTAGACACACAAGTGCAGCTCGGCCCTGCCACCCACTCCCTTTCTTGATTTGATTGACATCAGGTGGAGCCAATGGCTCCTACTGCTGCCTCCATATCTAGAGAGGAGAGAGCTACTGCTCTCAGGCACAGTACTGTATAGTGATCGGGCTCAGGTAAGTATTTAGGGGGGAGAAAAACTTGAAAGGTTATTTATCTGGGTGCAGAGAATGCATTAAAGGGGATGTAAACTCTTACATATACCTAGTGAAGTGACTGGTCGCAGGTGATACACGGAGATGAAACAAATCGTCCTACATAAGTTGTACCTGTTTATCTGCAATATTATCTTCTCTACATCCAAAGTCCAGAATTTTAAAATCTTGTCTGAGTGTTCAGAAACAAGGGGCAGAGAGCTGAAGTTACAATCTACAGGGCTCAGCGAGGAGAGCTCTGAAAAAGAATTGGAGGGAAGGACACCGCCCCTCATTACACATGCACATAGCTGAGGCTGTCAATCAGCTGGAGGTTCCTCTCTTGTTACCTTTTTTCTCTTGGTGTCAGGAAAACATGTCAAAAGTAATTAATGCTGATGGCAGAGGAACAAGGCAGCAGACAGAAATTACATTTAGTTCTCTAGATTGAGACAATTACACACCATAGAAGGATATGCTTTTTTCATATTTCATGTCTGAGGTTTACAACCACTTTTACAAAACCTTTAGGCTTTAGAACCACTTTAAGACCAGGACTACACATTTTAGCTTTGTGCTTAATGTAAAAGACAGATTAATCACTGTTATACATACCTCTCTTGTTCATATCTATCTTCTTGCACTAGTCTTTATTGCTGCTACACTGCTTAAAAGCCCAACTCCAGGAGCCACAAAAAAACTATTTCTACATGTATGTCATGTTTTAAAATGGTGTAATTATGTTATGCCCAAAATAAGCGTCAAGCTTCCTGTCCCGCTTCAGGAGCAAATAAAGTGGGGCTGGGCTATGCTCAGCCATGCATAAGGGAGCTTAGTGTTCTGTGAATCAATACAAACCTTCCCCTGATTGGCTGAGGCAGGCAGACAGTCAAATGATGTCACAATCTCTGACATGGCCTCTGGGCCCTTCAGGGACCTGCTGCAGTGGGTAACTGAAAGGGGAAAGGTTTTCTACCAGTGAGCCACTAGATCACAGCAATATAGAGCAACACCACCAGGAAAAACAGAAGTTCTGGTCTGGTGTTGGCTTATTTCTTTGGGCACTTTTTGACTGTTAAAGCCGTAGTAAACGGCTGCAATTGAAAAGCAAAAACCTTTTCCCTGCAAAAAAGCATAATGCCCTAGCATGCATCGCATACCAGCACATTATGAAATACTTACCTTGAAACAAAGCCCTCCAGCAGTGCGCTGTTACCGCTGAGAGGGCTTCCATCTTCCCCTGGTCTTCCTTCTGGGTTCATGGACTCTGGCTGTGTGAGTAGCCGGAGCCGCGATGATGTCACTCCTTCGCATGCGTCCAGGAGCCCTCTTTTACGGTGCATGTTTTAGGAGATATTTATTTTACCTACAGGTAAGCCTTATTATAGTCTTACCTGTAGGAAAAAAAAATAACAAAGCGGGCTTTAACACAACTTTAAAATATATCCTAGCTGTTCCTGTATGTTATAAAAATATAACAACTTTTGTTTTTGTTATTTTTATAATGATTTGGCATTGTAAAAATTTTAGTAATTGGTAAATCTTTTAAATTATCTCCATTGTTAAAATTCTTTGGTTTTAATTTGTAGAGGATCCTCAGGAACGAGAGAGGCGAGAGCGGAGAGAGCGCATGGATCGGGAAAATAATGGTAATGAGGATGATGAGGGAAGGATAAAAGTCAGAGAAGAGAAGGATAAAACCAAAGAGCTACAGGCTATTAAGGTAAATAAAAGCTGTGGTCAATAGTATAACATATAACGGCACACATAGGTGTATGAAATAGTAGTAGGAATCGCACAATAACCCTGCTGCTTCTCCACGGTCTGGGAGTGATCCAACCTGAAGCAGAAGAAAACAAACAGGAAAGCACAGGCAGGGTGTTAAAACTGTAGTTTTAATGTAGAAAAAAAAATTCTCACTTACAGAAAGGTTAAGAGCATTGAGCTCCCCTGAAATGTCCAAGATGTGCCATAGGAGAGAGTCCCAAAACCGCTTCTCTGACCGCTATGATCCAAGCTCTTTTATAGCCTGTCCTTCAGATGGCTTATGCAGGGTCCACAGCAGCTGTAAAGTTATTCTTCTGCACTGTCAATAAATGCTGCTGATCATTTTACTTTTGATTCTCAGGATGCCATTACTTTCAGATCCTATATGCTTGGCACAATGTTGCTTGGGAGCATTACCAGGGAGTGTTTACTTGTCCCTGACGTGCAGGAGACCAAAATAAATTTGTATATATGTAGTGAGTTTATAAACCAAAATCTAGACTTGTGTGCTATACTGATCTTGGAATACTGTTACAGATTTCAAGAAGAATTTCTCTAAGCCAAATACCCAAACTGGGATTATCAGAGAAATAACACATTTCTTTGAGGAGAATGGTCTGCAATGTTTTAAAGCCATCCTTTTAACATTTCTTTAGGAGCGTTACCTTGGAGGAATAAAGAAAAGAAGGCGGACACGGCATTTGAACGACAGGAAGTTTGTGTTTGAATGGGATGCATCAGAAGACACTTCTATTGATTACAACCCTCTGTAAGTGAACACTGGTCCATGTTTTGCTGTGGTGATGGTTACTAGGGAGGGGAACTCATACTGGTGTGTTCAGATTGATAAATGATCAGATTCCTAATGCCTCTCCAGTTGGGCTGGGTGAAGAGTATTGAGGGCACTGTCCTCAATCTCATAGTTCCCTGCCATCCAGGATAATCATGACCCTGAACTAGCAATTGTTTAAGACTTTGTGTTAGTTTACCCCACTTGTCTTCCTGTATACAAAAGGATAGAAGGTAAGGAGTCATCACTGATAGTACCAGCAGAGCAGGCAAGGCAGAAGTAAACTTGGGAGATCAACATCCTGACCCCGTCCCCCCCCCCCTCACCCACAGTTTGTGTTTTGTAGAAGTGATTGAGTTGCTGTGCTGTGCAGCCTCCCTGCTCACTTCTAGATTCAATAAAACAAGCTCACTGCTGCTTTTGAACTAGAGGAAAAAATATTTAGCATAATGTATTCAATGTACTTCATATTTATGATGTCTCAATCTCGTGAATTCTTAAATAGAAACTTCTAAACAAGCTATTCTCACAATTTTTGTAGATGTGGCTTTTTCCCCCTGGGACTTCATGGACTTTCTTGGCAGGCTGTTCTGACCCTCATTATCTGCCCTTTCAACAGTGGTTTAAAATGACGCCCTGTCATTCGGGCGCTGTGGTGCTTCGTCCCAAACCCTAGAATGGGTTTGCAGGCTTAGCTACTTATGTTTTTCTAGAGCAATTCAGCGGCAGGTGCTTTGCTGCCCAAACACTTGATGTCCTTAATTCATTCTCACCATATCATACTTACCTCAAAATCGAATTAACAACTACATGTCTGTACTTTTCTAGATACAAAGAACGACACCATGTCCAGCTTTTAGGTCGAGGCTTCATTGCAGGTATAGACCTGAAACAGCAGAAGCGTGAACAATCTCGGTTTTATGGAGACCTTATGGAGAGGAGGCGGACGTTGGAGGAGAAAGAACAAGAGGAGTAAGTGGACTACAAAGAAAAAAAAATATTATGAACAGTTATATGCCATCCAGCACACAACACAATGATGAGACTTGTTTAGCTCACACCCATCACATTTGTGTATTTCTGTGCCAGTTGAAACTGGTAATTTACAATATTCACTATATTAATCTTAAGCCCATACATCATCACTGCTAATGGTAAAAAAGTATCAGCACACCCAGTTCCACTTAAGTAGTTTACTAGAGTTCCATACAGACCAATATAGGGTTTCAGGAACACAATGGCCCCCTTTCTCAATTTCTAAAGGTGTCATTGTGACTTGTGATTGTGCATTTACAGAGTTCGTCTGCGCAAGCTGCGAAAGAAAGAAGCCAAGCAGCGCTGGGATGACCGACATTGGTCTCAGAAAAAGCTTGATGAGATGACAGACAGGGATTGGCGTATCTTCAGGGAGGACTACAGTATCACGACCAAAGGTGGTAAAATTCCCAATCCGATCCGCTCCTGGATTGACTCCTCCCTGCCACCACATATTCTGGAAGTTATTGACAAGTGTGGATACAAGGTGTGTTATCACCAGTAGGAAGTATTACTGTACATCTTTAAGTGTGAATACAGATACCTGCCCATACATATGAAGCGCTTCATGCGTGGTTTGTGATAACCTTTGTAATGTGTAAAGTACATTTTTTGTGAGGAAAGGCAAAGGTTGTTATTGCTGATATAGAAATGCCAGTTGCTAGTTTGTCGGACATCAATACTCTGAGAAACTGACTTAAAACCGGCACGTTTATACAGAAACTCTGAATGACTTCAAAACTTTATCTGTGTAATTTCTCCATGTCTGGGCTTCAGAAAATACATTTTTGTAACCATAGAAATAGCCAGGCAACTAGTATTTTCAAAAGGAGAGCACAGTAATGGAAGCCACATACCTCCCTCTGTACAGGTTGATGTGGTTGGTCTCTCTCCCTCTCCCTCTCCCCCTCTCCCTCTCCCCCTCTACCTCTCCCTCTCCCTCTCTTCTCCTCTCTTCTCCTCTCTCTTCTCCTCTCTCTTCTCCTCTCTCTTCTCCTCCTCTCCCTTCTCTCTCCCTTCTCTCTCCCTTCTCTCTCCCTTCTCTCTTCTTCTCTCTCCCTTCTCTCTTCTTCTCTCTTCTCTTCTCTTCTCTCTTCTCTTCTCTCTTCTCTTCTCTCTTCTTCCTTCTCTTTTCTCTTCTCTCTTCTTCCTTCTCTTCTCTTCTTCCCTCTCCTTCCCTCTCCTCTTCTCTTCTTCCTTCTCTTCTCTTCTCTCTTCTCTTCTCTTCTTCTCTCTTCTCTCTTCCTTCTCTTCTCTCTCTCGTTTCTGTGCTATCCCAGTGTGAACCTGCCCTTAGAGCTTGTTCCGTAGCCTTTAATAGACCATTGTTTCATCTCTTATTTAATGTTTTTAATTTGCTTACCTGACTGGCCATCCCTTTTCTGTTCACTTGCAGACAGCCACTGTGCAAATCTGCCTGCAGCTAAACTTCATACAAGCTTATTGGTGTTAGTTTGTTTAAAAAATTGTCAAAAATTTCATTAGGAAGCACTTTTATTTTTGCAAAATTACAAACCACAAGGCAGTGTGTATAATCGTATCACTGGGATTTTTTGACAATGATCAAAACTGAATTTTTTTTTTAATGTATTTTACAGGAACCAACACCTATTCAAAGACAAGCCATTCCTATTGGTTTGCAGAATCGTGATATCATTGGTGTAGCTGAGACTGGTAGTGGTAAAACTGCTGCCTTCCTTATTCCTTTACTGGTCTGGATCACAACTTTGCCCAAGATTGACAGGTTAGGTGACTGCTAAAGTGATGCTAAAGCTTATTTATAAGTTCTTATTTATTTATAATTTTTGTTTATTAAAATAAGAAATGTTATACTTACCTGCTTCGTACAAATACATTGAAAAAATTATAAACGCAACACTTTAGTTTTTGCCACCATTTTTAATGAGCTGAACTAAAAGATCTAAGACTTTTTCTATGTACACAAAAGGACTATTTCTCTCAAATATTGTTCACAAATCTGTCTAAATCTGTGTTAGTGAGCACTTCTCCTTTGCCAAGATAATCCATCCACCTCACAGCTGTGGCATGATTATTGCACAGGTGTGGCCACAATAAAAGGCCGCTCTAAAATGTGCAGTTTTATCACACAGCACAATGCTATAAATGTCGCAAGTTTTGAGGGAGCGTGCAATTGGCATGCTGACTGCATGAATATTTAGACAGATTTGTGAACAATTTTTGAGAGAAATAGGCCTTTTGTGTACATAGAAAAAGTCTTAGATCTTTGAGTTCAGATCATGAAAAATAGGGACAAAAGTGTTGCGTCTATGATTTTGTTCAGTGTGTATTGCAAGCAGTGGCTTACCTCCTCTTTTTCGGTCTCCTGTCAGCACTGTGTCCGCTCCTCCTTCCTGTGGGTGCTCCCTCAGTAAGCAAGCTGAGTGGAGTGCTGAGGGGACACCTGTGTAGGCACGGTCCTGAACAGAGTTGTATGTGTCCATAGACACACACAGCATGCTCTGCCACGCCCCCATGCTCCCTATTCACAAGAGTTGACTGACAGCAGCTGGAGTCTGTGGCTTCCCCTGCTTTGAGGGTCTCCTGTGAGACTAGGAAGAGGGGGCAGTGGTTCTGCAGACGGGACAGCACCGGATCAGTGGAGGAGTCGGGGAGGGGAGTCACAACAAGTAGTGGGACAAGGAATGCATTAAGGTAAAAAACATTTTAACTTTAGAACCACTTTAATTTTCAGACAGCAGTGGGTCTCCAAGAGGTAGCAGTGACATATGCAGCCTTACATGTCAGTATTACTTATTTTTTTCTGATTTTTAGGATTGAGGAATCAGACCAGGGACCATATGCTATTATTCTGGCTCCAACAAGAGAGTTGGCTCAACAGATTGAGGAGGAAACCATTAAATTTGGAAAGCCATTGGGTATTCGAACTGTGGCTGTTATAGGTGGTATTTCTCGTGAGGACCAAGGATTCCGCTTGCGAATGGGGTGTGAGGTAAGTGTTTAACTGGTATAATTGCATTTTCTCAGTGTTCTACCATGCAGTAAGGCAACTATGTTTCAGTATGTACATAGAAATGCATTTGTGTAGAGCTAATCAATTTCTGGCTACATATTAGAACTGCTTTTTAAGGGTTTGCATTTTTTTTGCCCAAGAAGAACTTTGCTTACTTTAAAATCCACATATTTAAATAAAGAAATTTGTTGAAATAATTAAGAGCCAATTCACATTATATGCGGTGCAAAACATTTTAACACAGTGCACAGTCCCGAGTCGCACTGCAGTGTCGATCAGCACAGTGCACAGCTGTGAATGATGTTTACATTTTGTACACTTCAAATAAAGCTCCTACAGAAGGGAAAAAAAGACTCAGTGCGATGCGTAAAATCGCGCACCACACTGCCCCCTAGCGCAGCCAGCAACGGAGAGCTGTCGCAGGGGTAAAGAAAGCATTGCGGCAGCTCTCCTAATGTTCGCCAAAAGAATATTCAGTCAACACTTTTTTCCTTCAGTTGTTTCCAGTGGGAGCGTGTGCAATAATGTATTGCAAGAATTGGAACCGTCAAAATTTTGCATCCTTGTAATTCTGCCAAAAAGATCCACATAGTGCTTAATAAATAATTATAGTTTTAAAATAAACTACAATATGGGGGGAATGAGGCAGAAAAAGGGCAGCGCATGATCCATTCTACAACCTGGCCTTCATTGCTCCTTGTTCAGAGTCTGGGTCCACGCCCTGTGAATGAATACACGGAGAATACTATGAAAAGAATTAGTGCCATTCACTAATAAGGACTAAAGGGCATCTGCATTTTTCGGTACATATTATTCTCCTGGCCTGGCTGTACAAAAAGTCAGCTAAATGCATTACCAGTCTTGCCAGGATTATTTTACATATACTGCGGTCTCCTGGCATGTGTGCAGCCTGCATTTGCTCCCACCGGCCACTAGAGTGTGCACTTGGTAGACTAAAGAGGGAGAAATGTTGCTGACTGCAATATGTTGAACACACTAATCCTAGTACAACAGGTATTGCATTTAATTTATTGTACAGACTACAAGGGCAAGATCAGATGATTTGTACAGAAAGTGCAGTTGTCCTTTTAAATGCAAAATGTTTATTTGCAAAGAGTGTTTTCTCGTACTCCGTAATTCATAACCAGGGTGGATTTGAATTAAATCAGTGGATTTTAAACTAGTAAAAAGGCTTGATTTAAATCATAATTTTTAAAGAGCAACTGTCATCTTTCCCTTAGCTGCTCCTCTTCTGACCCACTGTTGACTCACCGACAGTCCCATTCATTTTAATGGGATGGCTGGTGATGCAGCATTGACACAACAAGGTGAGGGGTGTGGCGGCAGCAGGTGAGTGGATGCCCGCTAACAGGCGCTCCCATGATGGATTTGAAATGACAGGTGCTCTTTAAATGTAGGACTCATTCTTACTGGTAGTTAGAATCTTTAATATTTGCAAACAAAACTAAGGTTTCCTATTTAGAATAATATGCTGTCAGGTTAATAAAACAGCGATATCGGAACCGACTTTAAATTAATAGGTTAATCACACATAGTTGGATAAATACTTAAATTATTTTATTTAATAAATAATAACATTATATTACATATTCTTGTATTTGCCTAAACATCAATTTATAGTAACTGAAGTGCATTAACAAAATATCTTTGAAAAAGCAAAAGAACTTCAAATTAATAATGTATCCTAAATAGAAAACTATTTTCAGATATTTTTTTTTTACTCCAAATGCATTTTAATAAAATAAATTTGATAAAAAACAAAAATCTGATTTAAATAAAAAAAAAAAAATTCAATTTTTTTTTTTTTTTTTTTTATAATCAAATTTTTATCCACCCTGTACATAACTGAAGACACAGCTAAACATCGGTATTAACTAATGTAAGTATTTTATTTTCCTAACTAATTCACAAGTGACTTTTCTTTTCTCAAATTAAAGATTGTGATTGCTACTCCTGGACGTCTGATAGATGTATTAGAAAATCGCTACTTAGTCCTGAGCCGTTGTACATACGTAGTACTGGATGAAGCTGACCGTATGATTGACATGGGTTTTGAGCCAGATGTCCAGAAGATCTTGGAACATATGCCAGTTACCAACCAGAAGCCAGACACAGATGAAGCAGAAGACCCAGAAAAAATGACTGCCAACTTTGAGTCTGGAAAGCACAAGTACAGACAAGTGAGTTCATGTGGAAGTCAAATAGAATTTCAGTTTTTTTGTATACGTCCTCAAAATAATATATATTTTTTTTCTTTATTCAGACTGTCATGTTCACAGCTACTATGCCTCCAGCTGTAGAGCGGCTGGCCAGAAGCTATTTGCGGCGCCCTGCAGTGGTGTACATTGGCTCTGCTGGTAAACCACATGAAAGAGTTGAACAGAAAGTGTTCCTCATGTCTGAACCTGAAAAGAGGTGAGTTTTTTTTCATGAGTAAAATGATTTTGAGACACCTGGTCATGAAGCAACATTTAGAATCATCTTGCGGGCTTTGCTTTTAACCACTTCCCGCCCCCCCTATAGGCGATTAAAGGCGGGAAAGTGGTTGCATTATCCTGACCGGACGTCATATGACGGCGGCAGGATAATGTCGGTGCGGCGGCGTGTCACACTGACGTAGGCTCTTTTCCATGTGACCAGCTGTGTCCAATCACAGCTGGTCACATAGTACACAGGAAGAGCCGTTGATTGGCTTTTCTTAGTTCGTGCCTGACAGGCACGAGTATAGGAGAGTCGATCTGCAGCTCTCCTGACGGGGGGGGGGGGGGGGGTTTGCACTGGTAATCAGAGCATTGATTACCAGTGCAGATCATTAGGGGGGGCGCCACTAGAACCACCAGGGATGCCCACCCATGACCTTAGGGATGGCCACCAGGGATGGCAATCAGGGCTCAGGGAGCCTGCCAGTGCCCTCCCCATCAGTGATGCCCTCCAGTGCCCTCCCCATCAGTGATGCCCACCAGTGCCCATCATTGCCATCTATTAGTGCCCATTAGTGGCACCTATCAATGCCGCCTATCAGTGCCCAGCAGTGCCGCCTATCAGTGCCCACCAATGCTGCATATCAGTGCTGCCTATCAGTGCCGCATATTCGTGCCACCCCATCAGTGCGGCCTCATCAGTGCAGGAAAAAACGTATCGATTTATAAAATTGTATAACATAAACAAAACTTTTTTTTTTTTTTCAAACTTTTCGGTCTTCTTTTATTTGTTTAGCAAAAAAGAAAAAACCTTGCAGTGATCAAATACCACCAAAAGAAAGCTCTATTTGTGGGGAAAAAAATACATAAATTTGGTTTAGGTACAGTGTTGCATGACCGCGTAATTGTCATTGAAAATTGGCCAGGGCAGGAAGGGGGTGAAAGTGCCCTGTATTGAAGTAGTTAAACGTTAATGCCTATTTTAGGCCCCCCTCTGTGTTGGAACATAGCCTAACTAATTTTTAATAGCAAAACATGAATATCATATATGACTATGATTTGGGTTTTGAGCGCTCCTTTTTTTAAATCTGATTTCTCAGTTAGTGAAAAAATTTAAGGTTTTAGTATACAAATAAAATATGGCATTTTTCATTTGCCATCATTATATGTCATGTTTTTGCTTATGGTTTCGTGTTTGTTCTCATTTTAGGAAGAAGCTTCTTAACATCCTTGAGAAAGGATTTGACCCACCAATCATTATTTTTGTCAACCAGAAGAAAGGTTGTGATGTTTTGGCCAAGTCCCTTGAGAAGATGGGGGTATGTATATTACAATTAGCAACAGGGAATCAAATGCCATATGTATGTGTACTAACGGTTATTGCTTGGATCACTTTTTGCTCATTAATGCATTTAAATTAACATATAAATGTTAGGTCTAATCATTGCATTTGTGTTCTCCAATATCAAATCATATTTGAGGACACACAATGGCTTCAGTAAAAGTCATACAGTAGGGGTTTGGGAAGTTTTTTGATGACGTATTAAGGAATGGTAAATCTCTTGACTGTGTGTGCTTTCTTCTCTAGTACAATGCTTGTACTCTTCATGGTGGTAAAGGCCAGGAACAGAGAGAGTTTGCACTGTCTAACCTGAAGGCTGGAGCTAAAGATATTCTGGTTGCCACTGATGTGGCTGGAAGAGGTATTGATATCCATGATGTGTCCATGGTGGTGAACTATGATATGGCTAAAAACATTGAAGGTATGTGCTTTATCTTTATTCTGTCATAGTACAAACATATTTTTACTGATGGCCTAACATAATTGTTGTTGGCAAGATGGGACATGAATTTTACTATGTAAAGGCTTAGTTCACCTTTAAATAAAAAATTATAGATGGGCATCCTTTTGCAGGTAAAAATTTTTGCACGCAGTGTTTTAAAACTGAAGCCTGGAAAGCATTGCACCCGCGTTCAGCAGATCGCAAGTGCAATGTCCTGCTTCTGCGCACACACTGCCAACAACTCTGTTGCCTGTACCTGTTTATGGGCTGAGTTTGCAGAGCTGTAGCCAGTGTAAATACACTACAGGCGCTCTGATCAGTTCATTCAAATGACAAGTACCATCTGCCGCAAAAGGATGACAATACTTGTAGTTTATTCATTCACAAGAAACTGAATGAATGACGCAGCTGTGTGGGCGGAGCTGTCTAACCACCTCACTCAACTTTATATTTTACACAGGAGCAAATTAAGCCCAATATGCATGACAAAATTCTATCCTAGGCATAGCCTGCTATGCCCAAAGTGCTTGACTGAACCTGACACTTTGGGCATAGCCTGCTATGCCCAAAGTGCTTGACTGAACCTGACACTTTGTCATCTCCCTTTGGGCTTTCCCTAAGATTCAGAGGTTTTGGTCCCTAATGATACAATTCCTACATGACAGAATGGGGTCACCGCTGTCCCTAAGCCCCAAACAGTGCCTGTTGGGGCTCTACACTGACACATTTTTTGACCATATTCTTGCATGAAACCTTATTCACCGCTAGAATGTTAACAGCCCGCAGTTGAATGCAGGGCTTTTTCCCCGACACTTCAAACCTGGAGAACTGAAGTCAATAATACCTCTTAAAAGCGGATATATGTAAATGAGGGTTTCTCTACTAAATACAACAAGATATGGAACCGCTGGTTACAACTACTTGAAACCTGTAGTCTTCAGTTTGTTAGCTATGTTTTTGTTGAATAAGAACCTGGGGTAGTCTCCATTTTTACTAATGTATGGTTGTCTTTTTGTATGGTACATGGACTGTGAGAATAGACATCTCTCTTGTGACTTTACTACCTGAGGTGCAAAGTCCTCCTCCTGCTACACGTGGATCATACTATTTTTTTATTTATGTTGCCTACTCCTGACAAATAGTTTTTTTTTTTTTTTTTTTTTACTGTGTCCATTTGGATGTTCTTCTATTGGATTGCTAATGTTACTACTTCGTCATTGGTTCAATCTGTACTTAATAGTGCTTTATCTTTGTATGACAATTTTTCATAGGAAAGTTTTGCTTTTCTGATTAAAAAAAAACCAAAACTTTCTTATCCGAGTTTAATTGTGTAATATAAGGAACATTGTGATCCAAAATGGCATTGTACAGTCAGTCTTTTTTTGCTCACTTGTGTTTTCTGTTTCCACAGACTATATCCATCGCATTGGTAGAACTGGAAGAGCTGGCAAGAGTGGTGTTGCCATCACTTTCCTCACAAAAGAAGATTGTTCTGTCTTCTATGACCTCAAACAAGCCATCCTTGAGAGTCCAGTGTCCTCATGCCCACCTGAGCTGGCTAATCATCCTGATGCCCAGCACAAGCCTGGCACCATTCTTACCAAGAAGAGAAGAGAAGAGACCATCTTTGCTTGAACTGTATCTAAAGACCGTATCTTGTGTTGGTCAGCACTTGTCAGTGCTTTTTTGTACTGAGTTTTATATGGATAAAATGTGCCCTGAACATAAGAGACTAATGACAGTGACTTGTTTACAGGCATACCCCGCTTTAAGTACACTCACTTTAAGTACACTCGCGAGTAAGGACACAGCTTGTTCAGCTTGGCATGACACTACTCCCGGTTTTTAACATTGGCGTCTATAGGAAATCTTGGTCAGCTTGACATGGCACTGCTCCCAAACCATAAGTGACAGGAATACCAAACTTAGGGAGCACTGAGAGGGGACCCAGGACTACAACATATCATATTTGTGGCTGGCCAGCTTGCCTAGGTAATCTACTATGTCATAGTTCTGGATCCCCTTAACATGCTCCCCAAGCTTGGTGTCCTTGTCACATGGTTTGGGAGCAATGCCATGTCAAGCTGACCAAGATTTCCTATGGAGCTAGTGTATTTACATGCATTGAGAAATGAAAAAAGGTATTGCTTCACTTTAAGTACATTTTCGTTTTACATACATGCTCTGGTCCCATTGTGTACTTAAAAGCGGGGTATGCCTGTACTTATCAGTACACCCTAAAGAGCCCTTCATCCAAGTCTTCTCACTTATGGAAGGGCTGACATGCTGGTAAGATAATAAATCTCTCCAGCCTGGTGTGCTGAGGAGGGGCAAACCCAATATGTCCTTTGTAAATGAACGTTCCTTTAAATAAAACATGGACAATAAAACAATTTGTAGGTCCCAACTGGATCATCTGCTGCCCTTTTATTTCCACTTGTTGCAATCACCCTACTTTGTCATTTTTTATCATGTGTGGAAGTTACTTTGGGTGTAAGATTAGAGCAAATCAACAATTAAGTTATGTAATGAAGGAAGGTTATTGGATTGAGTCGTTCACAAAAAGGCTCCTCCTCCAAAGCCCCTAATGTGTGGCACTACAGTCTAAATGCATGTACAGTGTGAATACTACATTCATTGCATACCTCTGCTGGAAACTGTCACGGTTGCCAGTTTGCTTATGTCAGCCAGACTTTAAATTCCTCACATGACTGGTGTTATAGCTGATCACATGTGCAGCACCATAGTAACTGCTCTAAATCAAGGCTAAGATGGCAAAGTCTTTGGCTACAAAGGGATATGACAGTTTGGTTCCGCTTTAAATGAAATATGGGTGGCAGTCACACCACAGAATTTTCACATTGGTTCCAGGGCAGAGGACTTCATTATATTGCAATTGTTTGACATGTTGTATGTTACATTAATGCCCGCAAGTTGCTTCAATATACACTGCTCAGAAAAATTAAAGGGAAAAACATGCTGGATATCTATACTGATATGGACTGGGTAATGTGTTAGGAACGAAAGGCTGCCACATTGTTTGAATTCAGCCCTCTGTAGGTTGATAATTTTAATTTCCATCAAAGACACCCGAAAATCAAAGTGAAAAAATGATGCAGCGGGCTAGTCCATTTTGCTGAAATTTCATTGTAGCAACTCAAAATGGTACTCAGTAGTTTTGACCCCTTGTATGCATGCCTGACAATGTCGGGCATGCTCCTAATGAGACGACGGATGGTGTCCTGGGGTTTTTCCTCCCAGATCTGGACCAAGGCACCACCAAGCTCCTGAACAGACTGAGGTGCAACCTGGTGGCGTTGGATGGCCCGAAACATAATGTCCCAGAGGTGTTCTATTGGATTTAGGTCAGGCGAGCATTGAGGCCATTCAATGGTATCTCTTTCTTCATCCTCAAGGAACTGGCTGCATGCTCTTGACATGAGGCCTGGCATTGTTGTGCACCATGAGGAACCCAGGACCCCTTGTACCCCAGTGTAGGGTCTAATAATGGCTGTAGAGGTCTGTGCGTCCCTCCATATGGATATGCCTCCTCGGACCATCACTGACCCACCACCAAACCGGTGAATGATGTTACAGGCAGCATAACGTTCTCCACGGCTTCTCCAGACCCCTTCATGTCTGTCACATGTGCTCAGGATGAACCTGCTCTCATTTGTGAAAAGCACAGGATGCCAGTGGCGGACCTGTCAATTCTTGTGTTCCGTGGCAAATGCCAATCGAACTCCATGGTGCCGGGCAGTGAGCCCAGGGCCAACTAGAGGACTTTGATCCCCCAGGCCACCCTCATGAAGTCTGTTTCTGATTGTTTTATCAGAGACCTTCACACTGGTGGCCTGCTGGAGGTCATTTTGTAGGGTTCTGGCAGTGCTCATCCTGTTTCTCCTTGCACAAAGGAGCACATATCGGTCCTGCTGATGGGTTAAGGACCTTTTTATAGCCCTATCCAGCTCTCCTAGAGTAACTGCCTGTCTCCTGGAATCTCCTTCATGCTCTTGAGACTGTTCTGAGAGCTGCTGCAAACCTTCTGGTAATGGCAAGTATTGATGTGCCATCATGGAGGAGTTGGACTGCCCGTGCAACCTCCATAGAGTCCAGGTATCGCCTCAGTCTACCAGTAGTGACACTGACCCTAGTCAAATGAAAAACTAGTGAAAAACAGAAATGATGAAGAGGGGAAAAAATTCAGTGGCCTCCACTTGTAAACTATTCCTGTTTTGAAGATAGTCTCATTGTTGCCCATCTAGTGCCCAGGTTTTTCATTTCATTAACGCCAAAGCAGCTGAAACTGATTAACACCCCCCTCTGCTACTTAACTGACCAATATACAAGGAGTTTACCTGATCTTTTACTCTGATTAAAAAGTGTTCCTTTAATTTTTTTGAGTAGTGTAATTTGGGAATATTTATGAAGTAGTGATCTTTCCATATGACAGTGCTGGTGCTTGGTGATTCTATTGTAATCTTTGTTGCTACCTGGGGCTTACTTAAGCCCCGTACACACGTACCGATTGTCGGCCGTAAATATTCGGGCTGACGACCGATCGGCCGATTGTAGGCTTGTTAGTATGATGCTTCCGACAGCGCATTTTCGGCCGAACAGAATCTGTTGTGCAGGCTTTAAAACTTTTGTTGGCCAACACCAGAACGGCCGATTGTTCGCCAGTCAGTACAGATTTCGGCCGACAGACAGCAGATTTGCAAGACTGGGCATGCTCAGAAAAGAAAAAAGACAAGGAAAGTTAACCATCACATGACATCACTTCTGCAGTCGGCTGTTGTTGGCTGACAAAATTCGTGTGCAGTCTTTTGCAGTTTTCAACAGACACGACAGCCCTGGACAAAAGACGGCCGATCGTTCGGCCGACGATCAGTACGTGTGTACGAGGCTTAAGGGCTTCATATTTACTCCCCAATGCACAATGAAGTGCCTGACCTAGAGAGAGGTTAATCTGTGCAGTTAGTGGGTGTGCCATTAATGTGAAAAAAATGACTTTGCCCCACATGAGCAAGGCACATTTAATCATTACAGACCTGTCCGCAAAATTTACCTTTTCTCTTACGGCCTCCGACAGTCGCCGCCTCCTCTAAGTCATCACTGTTGGGTATTGACTTCTGCTCCGCAGGAGTAGCAAGGCATAAAGACTTAGTCAAAAGATCAAAGGCAATACCCCCCTGCAGTGACCACTCCCAACTCAGTTTCATTCTGCCTAGCGTCAGGAGTAGTTAGCCTTCCCTGTGCTGGGGCTACAGTCTCAGCCTATCCAATCTTTTTTATTTGATTTTCTTTTGAAAATGTCAGTTTTCTCTTACTTTACTAGCTGGTTATTTTGTCAGCTTTAGTTTTAGTTGATTCTTCGGAAGAAGATGGATTCCTGCGGTGCTGGGATTTGTACTGACCACCCTGGTTCTCCAGGGCGGAGGGTCAGATGGACCCCCAGCCCGCCATCGAGCGTTCAGCCGTGGTTCGCCCTGGCACTATGAACGACGCATCCCTGTTCGCAGCAGGGATGCAGCCGTGAGGTGGCTACCTCACAGGACACATCTGCGATGCTGCGGTGTCATGTCCCTGGCAAACGGCACTCCCTGTCATATGAGGACAGCGGTTTTACGTTCATAGATGTCTTCATCTGTCCCCCCCCAGCCCCTGTTTGGGGACATGGGTGCAGTATGGAATACTGAAGCGTTTTGCTAAAAGATATCCCTTTGAGCAGTCTCTTCTGAGGAAACTGACGGTTCCAGCGTCGGTGGACTCTCAGGTTTCCAGGCTGAATAAGACCACACTTTTGCCGGTGGAAGATTCCCCATCTTTTAAGGACCCTGTGGACAAAAGAGCTGAGGTTCTGGTGTGGTACCTTTTCACTGTGGCTGGTTAAATTTTAGGACTGGGTATGCTCTCACCTTGGTTTCCCAGACCTTAGCGGAATGGGCTAAGGTTTTGGGCCAGGATCTGGAAGGGACTCGATATCCTTCTGAGCTGGCGGATCAGTTGATCCACGGGTTACAGTATATTTGTGATGCATCCCTGGATGAGGCCCCCCTGGCCAGCAGGGTTTCTGTGACTGTGGTGTCCAACCATCGATCATCACTCTGGACTTGCATGTAAGTGCTGGTTCTGATGGTCTCCACCTTCGAGGCAGTTCCATTTGTGCAGTTCCATACCAGACCTTTGCAAAGGGAGATTCTGATCAAATGGAACAAGGATTAGCTGTCATTGGACAGTCTGATTTGGTTGAGTCGGGGTTCGAGGGAGTCTCTCCTATGGTGGCTTCTCTCCCCGGCCCTTCGTCTGGGAAAATCCTTACTTCCCCTGTATTGGACTGTAATTATTTTATTGAAAAGAAACTGCTGCCATAATACAATTTACAGACAGGAAAGGAGAACAACTCCATCACATAATCAGAAGAAAAACACTCCAAAATAACATAACATATGCCCACAGAAATACTGGGCCTAAAATTTTGGCCTACATAAGGCTCACTACCTCAACAGTCTCTATATTATACTCCAAGGAAACCCACCCTTAACAAACCCAAAACTCAACAAAACCTATCCCAAGCCTCCAACCCTTAACCACCCGCAACCCGCATCACAACTTACCCTTGCAGGACCGAGAATCCAGGCTTACCAGATCTTTGCAGCCTTACCCTAAAAAAAAAAATTGGATTAGAAAACACAACAGGAAAAACAGACTACAAACCCGCGCATAGAGAGATGCTGGCAACAAGCATATGTAGCAGACATAGAGAAACTCAGGCAACAAGTACATTTTAATCAGACTAACCCTTCCCCTCAACGACAGCTTCCAGCCTTTCTGGGTGGCAACCGACAGTCTGCTCTCCCAATTTCGTTTGGGGTAATCCCCCTGGCCAAAAATGATGCCTTACACTTTGATTTCCAATTGAGGCACGGGGAAAACGTCCGGTAGGGGAAACTGCACGTCCTCCTTAACCTTCCAGAAAACTTCACTTTTGCCCCAGACGAGTGAACCGGACGCCTCAAAGTAGTCCCCGATCTGTGTTTCTACAAAACGGGCCTCCTCCCCACTTGAAACTACATCTGAGATGTCATCTGCATAGGCGATCACCCTCACGGCCGTTCCCCCGGCCATCACTGGGCTTTACCGGAACCCCCCTCAGGCGCCCACAATCTAGCCTTCTAACGAAGGGGTTGACCGCAAAGACATACAAAAGGGAGCTGAACGGACAGCCCTGTTTGACACCAGCGCCCACAGGAAAGGATGGACCCACCCATTGACAAGAGGGAAGCTCTCAGCCCCTATAAAGCACACAAAGCCAATTGATCACCCGACCCCCTGAAGACCATATCTTTCCAGAAGAAGCCAGAGGTACTTGTGGCTAACTAGATCAAAAGCCTTGGCCTGATCCAATGCCAACAAATACCGTCCACACCCATCAGCCCTACACCTCTCCACAGCCTCCCGGACGCCAAGGACTGCACTAAAGGTGCTGCGGCCTGGAATTGCACAGTGCTGCAATTCAGACAGTACCCCACCAGCTACTGCTGATCAATGGTCGCAGGCCGGATTGGAGCAGGCACAGCCATCCTTAGTGATTAAGGCAGTGATGCTCCCTCCTACTGTACATTCAATGCTTCCTTTCTCCAGAGACCTCCTCATCTTCCAGTTTCAGATTCTGATGAGGAGAGGACCCCGTACATGTTGGAGAGGGACAAAACCTCCATGCCCCGTGGAAATCCGAGCCCCCCAACCTGCCCATCAGGCACCTGAGGTTCACCTCTCCTCTGAGACTTACACTTCCTCTTTCCCTGCTTCTCCCACCCCCCCCCCCTTTATCGCCACCCACCTCCCCAGCACTTTCCTCACTGAAGGGACCACTGACCACCCCAGGCAAACTCCCTCTCAGGCGCTTATGTGCCCCAAGATTGGAGCCATCAGGACCCTTCCTGCCCCACAACAGCACTCTGACCCCCTGGGTGTCAGACCTCCCTCCCCCGGTCCACGCCACCTGACTGGCAGCAGGGGCGGAAGGAACGGAGTGCCGAACACCCAGAGGAACAGGGACAGAGGGCGAAGGACAAGCAACCAGGCCAGAGGCTGTCGAGCCCCCAGCCTCCTCCAGCACCTTACCACTAACTGACTCAGCCCTAGACAACACAGGAACTTTTGTCCTAGAGCGTCTGGGTGCTGGATTCACAAGCTCCTCCCACTCATGACCCGCAGCCCACACAACCCCCTCCGCCACATCATCCCCTCCTCCAGCGGCAGCCATCTGCCCCCTCCTCCTCTCTGCCCATTTTACATGAGAGGCCATTTTCCTCCTTACTGCGGGACCTTCCTCTGGAGAAACCGCACCAGAGGCAACATTTAACCCCACCACAACCGACCTAGACTCACCTGCCCCAGACCTACCCTCTCTTGCCCTACCTCCTGTGTATGTTTAACTAAAAAAATCATTTGTAGCAGAGAGGAGAGAGGTGAAAAGACAGGCTTCCAGCTCTCCCCTTTGAGCCCCCCCCCCCCCCCTTATTCTCTTCCTTCGATGGACACATTCTGTGTAAAATGTCCTGTGTAAGAGTGTAATACTCTGATATCTCATTTACTGGTCCTGTGTAGGAGACTGTGTTTGTGAAATGTAGGAAAATGTGTTCATTTTTGAATAGCTATGAAATGACTAGCATAACATGTGATGTTAAAAAGAAGGTGATGTGAGAAAAACTTTGTTAAGTAAAGGAAGTTTTTAAATACATTTGCAGAAATAAAATTCTAGTTGAAATGGTTAGTTTTTGCTTTGTAACTCTAGGATTAATTGGAAACAAAGAAAGAAAATAGCTGACACCCTTTAAATTTATAAATATTATACATTTTTAGTTTTCCATTCCATCCCACTGGGCGTGGAAAGGGAGAAAGCTCCACCCACTGATAAAAAAAATTGTGTGTGCTTTTCCAATGGCAGTTAGTTGAACAAGATAGCTGACTAGACAAGTTCTGTCTAACATGTTAAATGTATGACCAAGCTAAGAGTAACAGTATAAGATAGGACAACAATGAATGATCACTGGAGATGTATGTCTATTTTGTATTGTCCTTAGTGATTATATTGAAGTGTGATATGTTAGAATACAACACTAATGATTGTTTTATTAGTCTTTTGTTAATTCAGAAAGAATCAGATCTGTTCCTAGAAGTTTCCAAGATCTGTATAGTTGGGATTGAATAAGAGGCTGCGATCGTAAATCAGTATGAATGGTGATGTATAATCTTTGTGCATATTGTGATGAACACACTATAAATGTTATCCTGAATGTATTTTAACCATGGTGAATTATTGACAACTTTTGATGGGCGTCCTTTAATGAAAATCCACGTGGTGATAATTAATATGAGCTCATTTAAAATAGGCAGAAAGCAGTGCATTTATTTAAACAACATGGCCATATGTTTTGTATTTTGTGATTAATATATGTTTGTTGCAAATTATTTGATTATTTCTAGGTGAGAAATGTAATGGTAACCCACTAAGACCTTTCATTTTGTTTAACCGCTTTACGACCGCCCGCCGCACTTACTGTATACGGCGGCAAGCAGCCGCTCCTGGGAAAATCGCCGTAGCTGTACGTCGCTTGCTCTCAGGAGGCTAGGGGGCAAGCGAGTGCTGGCAGCGGCACGCTCCCGTCCCCGCTTGTCAGCGGGGAAGCCGATGCTCCAATTGCCGCCTGACACCCGCGATCGTTCCCCGCTGTGAGAGAAGAACGGTCAGCTGTTGTAAACACAGCTGACTGTTCTTCTCACTGGAATGATCATAGAGCCCATGTGATCCTTCTATATAGGATGACATGTCTCTATGGTCATTTCAGAAGCAATACCCCCCCCCCCCAGTTAGAATCACTCTCCTAGGCTCACATTTAACCCCTTGATCACCCATAATGTTAAGCCCTTCCCTGCCAGTGTCATTATTACAGTAACAGTGCAGATTTTTAGCACTGATTTCTGTAGTAATGTCACTGATCCCCCCAAAAGTGGCAAAAATGTCAGTCAGGGGTCCGATCTGTCTGCCTCAATGTCGCAGTCCCACAAAAAATCGCAGATTACCGCCATTACTAGTAAAAAAAAATAAAAATAATAAAAATTACATAAATCTTTCCAGTAGTTAGTAGAGGCGATAACTTTTGCGCAAACCAATCAAAATACGCTTATTGCTTTTTTTTTTTTTTTTACCAAAAATATGTAGCAGAAAACAAATTGGCCTAAAATGTTAAAAAAATTTATTTTTAATTTTTTTTTTTTTTTTTTAAATGTCATATAGAAAAAAGGACATACATTTAATTTGGGTACAGCGCCGCACAACCGCGCAATTGTCCGTTAAAGTAAGGGCTCTTTCACATGGGCGTTCCGATCAGATCCGCCTGTCAGTTTTTTAGGCGGATCTGATCGGATGCCCATTCAGCCCTATGGAGCAGCGGATGTCAGCGGTGACATGTCCGCTGCCATCCGCATCCGATCCTGTCCGGACGGATGGAAACCCTATTTTCCATCCGTCCTGGGGATCGGATCGAATGAGAGCGGACAGGCGGTCCGCTCTCATCCGATCCCCCATAGAGAGCAGCGGGGGCTGTGACACCTCCCTCTCCGCACTGCAAGCGGAGACGGAGCTGTCATCCGCCGGCTCAGCGGGTATCGGCGGATCGATCCTCGCTGAGCAGTACGGATCCGCCTACGGAAAAGAGCCCTAACGCATTGCCGAATCGCAAAATATGGCCTGGTCAGGAATGGGGGCTAATCCTTCCGGTCTTAAAGTGGTTACGTTTCTAGATAGTACTAAACAGTATCAATCCATGTGTCTGATATGGTTTGATGTCCAAGAACTAAAGAAGAAGTTTACAGCATCCATTGACAACTTGCATCATCTTTGTTTATATGAATGCAATGATAGTTTTTGTTAGAGCTGGTTGTATACAGAGCAGCTAAATAATTTTGATGCTGCATGATGGGTATTCAAGTTTTTTTTCTGATTAAGTATCTGATACAATAGAGAAAAATATTAGTGTCTGATCTATAGTAATATTGTACTAGATTTGGAATAGTTTACAGATTTTTAATTATTTGGAAGGTGTAAGAATACCCAAACATTTACACAAAGAAGAAAAAAAAATCAAGATCATGGCAGCATCTACTTTTGTATATTCTGTCATAATCATCGCAATGGCCTGTAAGGCAGAACCACTTTTGGAGTGCACAACCGTTTTGAAAAACAGAATCCACAGGATGTGCTCAGTACAGGAAGAGAAAGGGTTACACTAAAAGTTAAAGGTTTAATTTTGGGTTTTACATATAATTAATATCGGCTTTTAAGTAAATTTTTCTATATGAATGGCAGTTTGAATTCAAGCAACTTGTGTAATTTATTATGGAAGAGGTAATTTCTCGTCTATTCATTGTTGGTTTCTTTTAGAAATAATCATGATTACTGCAATGGTTACAAATTTTAAAGCAAGACCTTCAAATCAGGGTGCTGTAAATTTTGATATATACATTGTTATATCTGACACTCAGCAATCTTTTGGCCACGTTTGATACACTTGATTACATTTTCTTGGTAAACGTTTCTGAAATGATATAGATTCCCACATATGGTTTTCTTCAGTCCTTTCTGATTGCTTGGGTTTGGAACAGGCATGTAGAGTATGGTGACATATATATGTATGGGTAATACGTTCACAGAAACTGGTATAAATATAGACAAAAGCCAGTTAGTTCCCCAGAATGTCTTTAGAGTGTGGAAGGAGACCGGAGTATATAGAGGAAATGCACACATTAAGTAGTTTGAAGTTGGGCCTATGGTTGGACATTGTTTAATTTAGATACAAAGTTATGTATAGTTCAGTTGGGAGATGGGTGGTGGTGGTTTTGTACCAATGTTTCACCCTGAATGGGAAAGCTGAGTTTTTCTTTAAGTGTTAGGCCAGGTCGCTAGGGATCGTGGATTTAACTGCTCAGAAATCTATGAGGGGCTATATGGGCATTATTGTTAGTTATGGAATGTTTGACTGACAGTCTTGGTAACACACCTGCCTTGACGTCAACCACAAGCATAATGGAGAAAGAAGATAAATCTTTTGACAGCAGCAACCGTATATAAGGACCTTGCCACTGATCAGCAGCTGAACTGTTGGTGCAAGATCCATTTGTTCTGGTGCTCAATCACCTGAACGGTTCTGTCCGCTATCATGGTAAAGTATCTGAACTGTTTTTTCTGCTCTGATGGTCAAGTGTCTGAATGGTCTGTAAAGTTCCACCTACCATGGTGGCTATGTACCTGCACATTTATGACTTGTGAGCTGCAATAGTTTGGAGGATATGGACTTTGTATTCTACAGTTCTTAAAGTTCCACTGCATTGCAATTGCTGTGCTGCAGCTGCGATCTGATCACTGGATGTCTAATGGGCCATACACACTATAAGATTTTCTGAAGACTTTTTCCTTTAGACTTACCAAAACCATATAATATGAGGTCAAGCCTAAACACTTTCAATTTGTATGCAATCTGGCAGGCCCTTGCACTACATAGAAAAGGTAAATCTGAAGGAAATCTAACCACAAAAGTTGGATAGTGTGTATCCAGCTTTAGACTCTGCTGTCCATCACCAGGTTTGGAGGACTTTCACAAGTTTCTACGCTTTTAAACTCTTGGAAAGGAAAGTTTGATGTTCATATCCACTCCTGTGTTTTCGAAATGAAAAGTTTGCTATTCTTCTGTTAGTCCAACATATAGTTTTTATATTTTTATAATTTTGGATATTTTATATTTTTCAGCCCTAACATAGCCGAATAAGATTTTCTGAGTTGGTAAATCAGACAAGGAAAGGAAAGTAGGTATCTACACTTTAGATTAGATATACTTTAGATCCCCCATTTTTTTCATTTAAGGTAAACAAAGGAGGGGGGGGAGGGGGTGATAGAATTGACGAAAAGGATAAAAAATGATTTACCTATTTACTTATTTTAGATCAGATTAAAAATGAAACACTGCTAAAGGTGGGTCTTCCAAACAATTGAACTACGGACATTGAGTACACAGGTGCTAATGAATGAGATGGAAATAGAACAAATGGGTGTAGCATTGACTGGGCTGTGTGGATCTGCTACTGACTATAAATGCTGCACTTGGTTCCATAACACTAGTATGGAGGTACCTGATTATTGTGAGATCATTCAAACACATAGAAAGGAGGTTGCAACTTTGCAGGAAAAGGCCAGATCTATAGCCAAAGATGGGTGGAATCCTTTTAAGAATGGGTTTGATTTCCCCTTTTGGTCAATATTTGCATGGATAAGAGAAGCTGTGATTCTTATTGTAATGGTATTGCTTTTTGTTTTATTTCTATACCTACAAGTCTATTTTATGCATTAAACATAGGGCCACCAAGGCAGCACTGCATTCTGAAGGAACACAATACCTGCACATGCTGGAATTGAGTTATGGAACAAAATCTGAATAAAATCACTATATCTGAAAGTGTTTTAAAATGGGATTGAAGGAATATCTATCCTCCATTTTGTTCCCTCGACTCCATCTTGTGATTAAAACTCTAAACTCGGCATTATTAAAAGTCTATCTGAGCAAATGTTCCTGACTTCTATTGTTTCATCTTATCAGGACTTTATGTTCTTCTGATCAGGCCGCTTCCTAGAATAAGCTTGATTTTATGCCAAATACTCCCTATTCTAATTGAGATTATATGTGAATACATAACTTGAAACTCTAAGCGCGTGATGGAAAACTACTGAAACTAGTTTTATATAATTCAATGCCAAGTATACTAAAAAGGGACTTCTCTTTTTTTCTTTCTATAAAAAACTATTCCGCTGCTTGAATAAACTGAGCATTCTTTGACATCATACATGCTGTCTCTGTGTGTGTCATTGAGTGCTTCCAGATATCTGAAGGAACTTTGATGCCGAGGGTCATGCGAGTCTAAATTATTGCCAACACTTTGTCTTCTGTGGGGGGACCCCCGAAGTGGACCTGCTGGCTTCCCGTCTCAAAAGGAAGGTGCAAAGGTTTATGTCAAGGTCTCCGGATCCTCTGGCCGACGCCGCAGAAGCCCTGGTGGCCCCTTGGGGTCAGTATAGTCTGATTTATGCCTTTCCTCCAATACAACTTCTGTCGAGACTGCTACGCAGAATCGAGGTAGAAGGGATTCCAGTTATTCTTGTGGCGCCAGACTGGCTTCGCCGGTCTTGGTACGCAGGCCTGATAAGGCTGGTAGCAGACCAGTCCCTTAGAAACTTCCTCTCAGGGAAGATCTTCTGTCTCAGGGACCAATCTTCCATCCTGCTTTATGGTTGCTGGCTTTAACGGCATGGCTATTGAAAGCCAGGTGCTGAAAGACAGAGGGCTGTCAGAGTCGGGGATTCCTACACTGTTGAAGGCTAGGAAATCTACTTCCAGGAAGGTTTATCATCGAGTTTGGAAGGCATACATTACTTGGTATGAGTCGCGGGGGGTTTCTCCTCCCTCCTTTTCTGTGTCTCGCCGAGTTTCTACAATTGGGTGTAGATAAACGTTTGGCTCTGGGCACCATCAAGGGCCAGATTTCTGCCTTGGCTATTTTATTTCCAAAGGACATTGGCAGCAAAGTCCTTGGTTCACACTTTTGTGCAGGGAGTTCGCCTTCTGACTCCTCCAGTGCGATCCCTGGTTCCTCCGTGGGATCTCGATTTGGTTCTGTCAGTGCTACAAAAGCCGCCCTTTGAAAATATTTGAGATATCCCTCTGCTCACTTTGTCGCAGAAGGTGGCATTCTTGGTAGCCATTACTTCCGCACGTCACATGTCGGAGTTGGCTGCGTTGTCCTGTTGGTCACCTTACCTGGTGATTCATAGGGACAAAGTGGTGTTGCGACCCTGTCTGGCGTTCCTTCCTAAGGTTGTCCTGGGGTTTCATTTAAATGAAGACATTGTGCTACCGTCCCTATGTCCTAAGCCTAAACATCCTAAGGAAATTGTTTTGCATTCTTTAGATTTGGTAAGGGCGATTCGGGTGTACCTGGCGATGACTATACCGATTAGGAAATCCGATTCCTTGTTTGTTCTTATGGATGGACCTCATAAGGGGCAGGCCGCATCTGCTACGACCATTTCCAAGTGGATCAGGTTCCTACTTTCCCTGTTAAAGCGCATTCTACAAGGGAGCTTAGTGCCTCCTGGGCCTTCTGTCATCAGGCGGCAGTGGTTCAGGTGTGCAGCAAGGCGGCTACGTGGTCGTCTGTACACACATTCACAACATTTTATAAGGTGGATGTACTTGCATCTTCGGATGCGGCGCTTGGCCGCAAAGCTTTGCAGGCTGCGGTTTAAGAGGCTTCCGCGTCTTGAGGGTGGAAATTTTTCCTGGTGGTGAGCTCCAGTTGTTCCTAATTGAGCTGCTGTTGTTACCTGGTTGGCTATGTTTTGGCTTGTTGGGAATTCTGCGTTTGCGGTGTTTTTTCCCATCCCTCATGTTGACACTGCTTTTGGGACATCCCAATGGTCTGAAGACTTGAAGCCGTGTCTGTCAGTGAACGAAAGAGAAAACTGCCCCATGCATCCCTATGGGGCAGCGGATGTCAGCGGAGACATCTCCGCTGACACCCGCTGCCATCCGATCCAATCCTGTCTGTCAAATCCGGACGGATGGAAACCCTATTTTCCATCCATCTTACGGATCAGATCGAATGGATCGGTTGAGAATGGACAGGCAGTCCGTTCTCATCCGATTCCCCCATAGAGGACAGCAGGGATCTGACAGCTCCATCTCCTCACACAGAGCGGAGACAGAGCTGTCATCCACCTGCTCAGCGGGCATCAGCGGATCGATCCCCCCACTGAGCAGAATGGAGTCCGTCGGCGGAACGGACAGGTGTGAAAGGACCCTTACTGTTTAGCCTTGTTGGGAAAACTGGATTTTTGTCTTACCGTAAAATCCTTTTCTCTGAGGTTCACTGACACACAGCACCCGCCTCTCAGTTGGGATTGAGTTATTTGTTCTTCTGACGCTGCTTGCTACAAACTGAAGTCCTACAGCAGGAAGTGATGGTATACCCTTTGGGACTTCCCCAGGGGCGTAATCAACAAGGTTTCCGCCTAGTCCTACTCCTAGAGAGCGAGAGCATAAGCCCAATGGTTTTTTACTGCAGCAGGGGGGGCTTTATCACTTGCCCTCTAGAGCAGTGGTTCTTAACCTTGTTGGAGGTACTGAACCCCACCAGTTTCATATGTGCATTCACCGAACCCTTCTTAATTGAAAAAATAAAATATGATTTTTTCAAATTCAAAACATAGGTATATATTTAGGTATATATTTATACATAGGTGCACAAAATGAACAAAACCATAAAAAAAAAAAAAAAAAAAAAAAAAAAAAGGCTCCATAGCTCAGGGGTTGGAGCACTGGTCTTGTAAACCAGGGGTCGCGAGTTCAAATCTCGCTGGGGCCTCCCTGCAAGTGTTGGCGACTGTATCTCAAAAAACAAAACCATTAAGAACAAAGAACAAAACCATTAAAACATGGGGTGTCAGGAGGGCACACACTGGGGTGGGGGGGTTGGTAGGGCATACCATGGGGTGTCAGGAGAAAACACACTGAGAGGGGAGGTGTTGGGAGGGCATACTATGGGGTATCAGGAGGGCAAAGACTGGGGGGGCTGGGAGGACATACCATGGGGTGTCAGGAGGGAACACACTGGTGGGAGGTGTTGGGAGGGCATTCCATGGGGTATCAGGACATACACTGGGGGGGGGGGGTTGGGAGGGCATACCATGGGGTATCAGGAGGGCACACACTGGGGGGGTTGGGAGGACATAGCATGGGGTGTCAAGAGGGAACACACTTTGGGGAGGTGTTTGGAGGGCATACCATGGGGTGTTAGGAGGGCACACATTGGGGGGAGATGTTGGGAGAGCATTCCATGGGGTATCAGGAGGGCACTCACCAGGGGGTATTCACAATGCTTTATTGAGCTAAATGAAAAGGACATGCATTTCCATCTGTCAGCTAACAGCACCTCTATGCTAAGCTGCAGTAACTCAGCAGACGTAGCATAGAGGTCCTTGTCCACCATGTACAGCTAGCTGAGCCTACCTCCAGGAACATTCACTCGGCTCCCTCTGCTCAGCTGCTCACACTTCCCTCTTCCGGCGGGCGCGATCTCCGTGGTCAGGTACATCCCCATCCCGCCCACTCACGCAGCAAGCAGCCTGCAGGAGATAGGCTGGAAACCTGCTGGGGGAGGTACAGGGGGCGGAGTGTCAAGTGTCTATGTGTAATGGCTGTGAGTTGTCCTGACCGCAGCTCTGATTTCCCGGGGTGCACTCGGCCTCACAATCAGTAATATTTTCTCGGGGGGGAGCAATTGCCCCTTTTGTCCCCCGCCGAACCCCGGAGACTGACTCACCGAACCCCTGGGGTTCGATCGAACCCAGGTTAAGAACCACTGCTCTAGAGGATTTACCCCTCCCCCTTCATGACCTGGCCATTTTCTTCAATGCGATACTGCGTTATTTTAACTGACAATTTCGTGCTTGTGCGACACTTTACCCAAATACAATTTATATACTTTATTTCCCACAAAAAGAGATTTATTTTGGTTGTATTTGATAGAGATCGACCGATATATCGGGGCCAATATGCACTTTCCCCGATATATCGGAATCGGCCTTTGGATTTACCGATATTGCCTATATTTTTGTGACGTCATCATGTATGTTGCACCACGTGCCTCTGCACACTGGGTAGCTCTTAGGCTGCCTCCCTCAGCCTCGTTACAGTGTGTTTTACCCGCCGCGGCCACACTGGAGTCTGCATGCTGCACAAGCGGTCGGTCGGGACAGTGAGTGATATTCTACATCTACTACAGTAAGTGATAATCACAGTGACCAATCACAGTCTGACACACGTTCTGTATCTGTAACACAGCCCCCGTGGACACCCACCACCCACAGCTGCCCGGTGCCAGCCAGCCACCCAGCCCTACACACCCACTGTGTACCAGCCAGCCAGCCACAGGCCCTGCCTGGGTCCTGACTGTACCAGCTAGCCAGCCTCAGGTGTACGTGCCAGCCATCACACAGGGTGCCAGCCAGCCAGCCACCAAAGGGTCCCAGCAAGTCAGCCACCAAAGGGTGCTAGCCAGCCACCAAAGGTTGACAGCCAGCCATCCACCCGATGCCAGCCAGCCAGCCAGCCATCAAAGCGGTGCCAGCCATCTAAGCGGTGCCAGCCAGCCACCCACCACAGGGTGCCAGCCAGCCACCAACCACCGAGTGCAAGCCAGCCACCCCTCACAGGGTGCCAGCCAGCCACCCACCACAGGGTGTCATCTAGCCACCCACCACAGGGTGCCAGCCACCCACCACAGGGTGCAAGCCAGACACCCACCCACCACAGGGTGCCAGCCAGCCAGCCACCCACCACAGGGTGCCACCAACCACAGGGAGCCAGACAGCCACCCACCACAGGGTGCCACCAACCACAGGGTGCCAGCCAGCCATTTTGTTTAAACCTATATTAGTGTCTGACTCTTTCTTGTTTCAATGGAGATGGATGGAGATAGAAAAATGAAAAGTGTGGTTTGGGGCTATTTCTCTTCTCCATCTCCAGGAAAATCAGCAGCACTGTGCAACACTTGCAAAAACAATGTAAGCATGGGATCAATAACTGCAAAAAACAAAAATACGTCTAATCTTTGGGCCCATTTAAGAGTTCATCATGTTGAATTGTATAATGCAGCACAGAAAAAACAAAATGAATCACAAGGTGAATCATCCATATCCCAGGCAACAATAACAGATATGTTTCAGAAAAAAAACAGGTGGCTAAAATCTAATGGAAGATCCCAACTGCTGGACAGAGTAATCACAGAGATGATGGTCACTGATAACCAGCCATTTACAATAGTGTCTGACTCTGGATTTAAGCGGTTGATGTCCATAGTTGAGCCAGGGTACACACTGAAGAGTGACAAATTTTATCGAACTGAAATGCTGAAAAAGATTCACCAAAAGGTAGTTGACAAAGTAAAGACTATGCTGCAACCAGAGAATGCTGGAAAATCACTCTCATTCACGACTGACTGCTGGTCAGGACAAAGAGAATCACTAATGAGTCTTATATACCACTTCATTGACAGCGGATGGACAAGAAGGCATTTGGTGTTGAATACAAAAGTGATGCAAGGATCCCACACTGGGGAGTACATTCGAGAAATGTTTCTAGGCATGCTAGAAGAATGGGGAATCACCAAAGACCGAGTGATGCTTGTGTTGCGAGACAGTGGAGCGAACATGGTTAAAGGTATGAGACTTGCTGAAGTGTCAGACCTCAGTTGCATGGCACACACTCTTCAACTGGTGGAAAATTATGGTCTTTCAAACCAGAAAGCTTTGCTGGACATTATTACCATGCTGAAGAAGTGCGCAGGCCATTTCCACCATTCTGTTCTTGCCAAACAGCGACTGAGGTGCATTCAGGAAGACCTTGGCCTACCCAAAAACAACCTGATACAGGCTGTTCCAACACAATGGAACTCAACGCTACACATCTTACAAAGGATGCTGGAGCAGAAGCGAGCTCTCACCATATATTCTGGTGAATATGGACTTGGAGGACATTCTTGTCCTACTGCAGATCAGTGGGACATAGTAGGCAACATTATTGAGATGGTAGTGCAAATGAGGAACAGCGCAAAAATGGTGTAGCCAACCTCATACTGGCTACCATCCCGGTTTAAAGGATCACTGCCCGGATTACATACCGGACTCTGCCTGTGAGACCCTTACACCATATGGTCTGGGGGTCCACGCCATCCGGTAAGTGGAATCACTTTTGGGGAGAGGAACCAACCACTTTAGCATCGCACCACTGCAGCATGTGTTTGCTTTCCAGCACTTGAGCACTTCATTCGGCTGTTTTTTTATATACAACTTTCACTGGCTACTTGCTGTACACTTTTATTTGGGACTATTATTATTATTTTGGACTATTAGTCAGCATTATTTGATATATTGGAATTGATTATTCACATCACTGTGAGTTGGAATCACACCATTAGAGGATATTATTTTGAATACCTATGTTTATAATTTTTATATATTCTTTGTATCACATATTTAATTATTTGGCACATTGACCATCCTATGAGGTTGGCTATAGCATTTTTGCGCTGTTCCTCATTTGCACTACCATTCACTAAATCACTTTGATTTATGCACAGCAGCACTTTTGGTTATATTTCATTTATTACCATAGCGCGGCATTAATTTTCTTTGCATAACATTATTGAGATGTCCGTACCCATTGAGGAAGTGACACTGGAGGTGAGTCATTATGACTCATCTGTTTCCTCTGTGATCTCATGTGTGAGAGTCCTGAAGATGCTTCTTCAACAGAATGAAGGACCCAACACACGTGGCATCAAAGCTCGTAGGCAGGCCATGAGGGACAGCCTCGCCGAAAGGTTTAAGAAGCATGAGGAGAATAAAAATTTTGTGCTTGCATGTCTTTTGGATCCTCGATACAAGAACCATCCTTTCTCTTCTGATGATATATTGGCCAAGGCAAAACAATGGCTGACATAAGATTTTCAACAGAAGGTGCAGGAGGTTCCTCCTGACGAAAAGAAAAGTCAAGAAGAGAAGGTTTCTGAGGTGGAAGAGCAGGATGCAGGAGACAAATGTCCCAAAGTCAACGGACAGAAGAGAAAATTCATTGTGGTCAAATAGATGCAATGTTCAGCATTTTATTGGGGCCTTGTAGAGGATTCATCAGAATCGGCAATAACGAGCCTGGATGATGAACTTCGTCTATATTTGAAGGAACCAGTAATTGACAGAAGAAGTCATCCTCTTCAGTGGTGGAAAGTGGTGAGAGAAAGAGTGAGGCACGCTACAAAAGACTTGTTTCTCATGCTAGAAGATACCTTTCTGCTCCTCCTTCCTCGTACCAAATGAGCATGTTTTTAGTAAAGTGGCAGGAATTTATGAAAAGCAAAGAAGCCATTTAACTGGTGAACATGCTGAAATGTTATGCTTTCTGCACTATAATATTGTTCTACTTAACTGGGAGTATTGATTTGAAAGTGTAGTAGTAGTGTCTGTCCACCAGTCCACTGAGTCTGTCCAATCTACTGTCTAGCTTGTGTCTATCTATTTTTCAAAAAACAAGACAGTGGATTGGAGTCAGTGCCAGTGGACTACTGCTGCAATAGAGCGCCACTTACTGCTGCAATAATTTTAAATCACTACTTCAGTAGTGCAGTAATGATTTAAAATGATTGCAGTGACTGAGTATCCTACTGTAGCAGTAGTCCACTGACTCCAGTCCAATCCACTCTGTAGCTGTTGCCTTGCTTTTTTTTTTAGCAGTTTTGCACTGACTGCAGTAGTTGCAGTGAGTGCCTTACTGCAGAAATAGTCCTCCACTGACTCCAGTCCAATTCACTGTGACATGTGTAGCTGTTGCCTTGCTATTTTTCTAGCAGTTTTGCACTGACTGCAGTAGTTGCAGTGAGTGCCATACTGCAGAGGTAGTCCTCCACTGACGCCAGTCCAATCCACTGTGTATGTGTAGCTGTTGTTGCTTAGCTTTTTTTTGTATCAGGTTTGCACTGAATGCAGTAGTTGCAGTTGCAGTGAGTGCCATACTGCAGAGGTAGTCCACTGACTCCAGTCCAATCCACTGTGTAGCTGTTGCCTAGCTTTTTTCTAGGAGTTTTGCACTGACTGCACTGCAGTAGTTAAAATTATTAAAGTGAGTGAGTCCTACTGCAGCACTTTATTATGCATTAATGCACAATCAGATGATGTGAAATGCAAATGTCCCTGCAATTTAAGTTTTCCTATCAGTTTTTATGCAGTTAAGGTGTAAAGAACAAGCCCTTAATGTTAACCACTTAAGCCCCGGAAGATTTTACCCCCTTCCTGACCAGGGCCTATTTTGCGATTCGGCACTGCGTGACTTTAACGGACAATTGTGCGGTCGTGCGACGCTGTACCTAAAGGAATTTGGCGTCCTTTTTTCCCACAAATAGAGCTTTCTTTTGGTGGTATTTGATCACCTGTGCGATTTTTTTGATCATGCGCTATAAACAAAAAAAGAGCGTCAATTTTGCAAAAATAACAATATTTTTCACATTTTTTTATATGAAATTCCCCCAAAAAAAATGTAAAAATCAAAATTTTTTAACATTTTCGGCCAATTTGTTTTATGCTACATATGTTTGGTAAAAAAAATCGCAAAAAGCTTATTTTGATTGGTTTGCGCAAAAGTTATCGCGTTTACTAACAAAGGGAAAGATTTTTGTCATTTTTGTTGTTTTTTTTTTAACGCGTAATGGCGGCGATCTGCGATTTTTTTTGTGGTACTGCGACATTGCGGCGGACAGATCGGACCCTTGACTGACATTTTTTACACTTTTTGGGTTACCAGTGACATTTCTACAGTAATCAGTGCTATAAATATGCACTTTTACTGTAAAATTACACTGGCAGTGAAGGGGTTAACTTTTTTTGAGAGGGAGGGGTTATGTGTGTCCCTAGGGGCGTGATTCTAACTGTGATTGGCTGTGGTTTGAGGTGTAGGAACAGTGATCAACGGTTCTACATAGTAGAACCGTATGATCACCATTCCTACACCGGGGAGAATGACAGGCGGTTTGTTTACATAAGCCGCCTGCCTTTCTCCCTCTCCACCGACGATCGCGAGTGACCGGCGGACGATCGGCTCCGCCGGTCACACGCGCGGGGGGGTCCGTGACTGCGCGGGAGCGCACCTCCGGCGGCGCGCGCTCGCTCCTGAGACCCTCACAGGCTAGCGACGTAGACCTACGTCGATCTGCCTGTGAGGGGCTGACTGCCGCAGTAAATATACTGTGAGCAGTGGGCAAGTGGTTAAAAATGTTCATAAATAAAGATTTACATGTTTAATAACAGATTTGTGTCGAAATTTGTGTTTGTTTTGCAAAATTTTATATCGCCTGATACCGACATGTGATCGGCAAAATATCGGTATCGGCAACGAAAAATCGATATCGCTCGATCACTAGTATTTGATAACCTCTGCAGTTTTTATTTTTTGTGCTATAAACAAAAACTAACAATTTAAAAAAAAAAAAAAAACGATATTTCTTTTACTTTCTGCTATAAAACATATCCAAAAAATCTATTTGAAAAAAAATCTAATTTCTTCATAAATTTAGGCCAATGTGTATTCTGCTACATATTTTTGGTAAAAAAAAATCCAAATAGGTGTATATTGATTGGTTTGTGCAAATGTTATAGTGTCTACAAACTATGGGATATTTTTTTTTTTTTTAATTTTTTTTTACTAGTAATGGCAGCGATCAGCGACTTATAGCAGGACTGCGATATTGCGGCAGACAGTCAGACACTGACACTTTTTGGGGACCATTGACACTAATACAGTGATCAGTGCTAAAAATATGCACTGTCACTGTACTAATGACACTGGCTGGGAAGGGGTTAAACTTCAGGGGCGATCAAAGGGTTAACTGTGTACCTAGTTTGTGTACTGTGGGGGAGGTGCTTTTACTAGGGGAAGATATGGATCCTTCCCTACTGGGCTGTTCTGCCTCTGTGCTGGATGATCGGCAGGTGCCGGCGGGCATTGAGGTGATTGGAGTACCCGCAGATCAGCTCATGCTGTGCATAACCAGGTCTAGGTACGTGACCTGGGAACAGCAGTGCCACCTTGCCGTTTAAGTTAAACTTAAAGTGTTACTAAACCCAGAACAGTAAAATCTGTCTGTAGATGCAGTATAGCATGCTTGTTATATTCACTGTGTGATTAATCCTCTGCATTGTGTAAAAAGTCTGTGTGATCCTGTATGCACAGATCCTCCCCCTCCTGCACGTTCACTCTGGACAAGTCCAGAGTAGACACAGTAAGTGTAGTTCAGCTGCACATTATCAGTTTGGTCTCTATTGCTGGAGAGAAAACTTTGTGGTTTTAGCTGAGCTATTCAGGTCACATGATATTGACATCACACATTTGGGCGTGTATACAGATCCTAAATGACAGCCCAGTCCCTCCCTCCTCTATGCCCACTAAGTAAAAAAAAACACAGTGGGCGGGATGTCTCATCTTGATTCATGGATGATCCGCCTCCCATAAAAGCATGAGGACACAGGCTATAGTGGATTTCAAGAGGCAGTGATTCCATAAAGGAGATAACACCCCTGTAATGTACATGTTTTTGCAGTGTTCTTTTTTCACTTCTCAACAGCAACAGTTACAGCCTGCAGACGTGCATAATGAGGTAATAGATATTTGTAAATGTTTAAAAATAAATTTATCTCCCAATTTCTAAATTCATAAATATTACTCACACTTGGCACCCCACTGATACCTTGCTAACATCCACCCCCTGTCATCCTCATCACACCTGGCACTACCCTGATACCTTGCTAACGCCCCACC
Organism: Pelophylax lessonae; assembly: GCF_965119305.1. Taxonomy (NCBI): domain Eukaryota; kingdom Metazoa; phylum Chordata; class Amphibia; order Anura; family Ranidae; genus Pelophylax; species Pelophylax lessonae. The sequence goes on along the minus strand of NC_138769.1, from coordinate 554,313,138 downwards.
CCCTATCATCCTCATCTTCATCACGCCTGGCACCCCACTGCAACCTTGCTAACACCCCACCCCCTGTCATCTTTATCTTCATCACACCTGGTAACCCACTGCTACCTTGCCAACACCCCACCCCCTTTCCTCCTGATCTTCATCTTCATCACACCTGGCAACCCATTGATACCTTGCTAATACCCCACCCCCTGTTATCCCCATCACACCTGGCACCACGCTGATACCTTGCTAACACCCCACCCCTGTCATCCTCATCTTCATCACACCTGGCACCCCACTGATACCTTGCTAACACCCCACCCCCTGTCATCCTCATCACATCTGGCAACCCACTGCAACCTTGCTAAAACCCCATCATCTTAATTTTCATTACACCTGGCACGGCACCCCACTGATACCTTGCTAACATCCTACCCCCTGTCATCCTCATCCTTATCACATCTGGCACCCCACTGCAAGCTTGCTAACAACCTACCCCTTCATCCTCATCTTCATCACACCTTGCACACCACTGCCAGTTTGCCAACACCCTACCTCCTGTCATCCTAATCCTCATTACACCTTGCACCCCACTGCAGCCTTGCTAACACCCCACCCCATGTCATCCTCATCCCCCCCTATAACCCACTGCCAGCTTCCACCATTGAGAAAGCAGCTTATACCAATGTTGAGAGGACAAGGGTCTATTCCCAGCAAATGTGTTGTGGCGGGTAACATGGTCTGTGGATGTGGGCATATTAAAATATAGAACACTATGTTAACAATAAAGATGCCACCCCAGGTGAATGATTAAGTGTTACTAAACCCACAACAGTAAAATCAGTCTGTATATGCAGTAAAGCATGCTTGTTATACCCTTTAGTGTGGAACCTAAGGGGTTATTCCTCTGCATTGTGTAAAAAGGCTGTTCGATCCTGTCTTCTCTGATCCTCTCTATCTTCCACAGACCCCAGAAAATACCCTAATATTTACAGAGTCTATAGAGTCAGGCTGCTCAGTTTGGTGTATATTGCTAGAGAGTTTTTTTTTTTTTTTCATGTGATCATCACAGGCCCAATCAGTACTGTCCAGACATGTTCAGACAGCGAATTAAGGGTCTTGAAGCCTGATAGGACAATTGTGGGAGAAATGAAATCTTCTCCTACAAGCTATCAGCAAGATTGCTCTAATTATTATTGTTTCTATAATTGTGTTGCACATTCTTATTAGCTAATAAGGCTAGGGATGCACTGGCAATTCACTCACTCCGCTTTAAATATATTCACCTGTTATTTTTTTTGTGCGATGTTGATTTCAGCTTGCTTCTAATGAGATAACTGCTAATAGTTAAATTTCTTAGTAGCAGGGGATAAAATGAACTGTGTAGTCCTAATCTACACATAAGGACTTGAGAGCTGCTAGCAACATGTCCTACACACAGACTTGTATAAAGTACTCAAAATTTCTACTTGAGTAAAAGTACAAGTGCTCGATCAAAAAGTGACTTGAGTAGAAGTGGAAGTGCTCGCAGAAAAAGTTACTTAAGTAGAAGTACTAAAGTATTCAACATTTTTTTTACTTAAGTATTGCAAGTAGTTTTTTCAAAAAATTTGCTACTTAAGTACTAAAAGTAAAAAGTACCAGTAGTTTTGAAAAAAAAAGTTCTACTCAAGTACTGAAAGTAAAAGTACAAGTACTGTATTATGTAGTTATTAAAGAAAGAAGTCAAAAGTTTGAACATCATATTGTTTTTTATTATTTCAAATGATTTATTCAAATGATTAACCTGTGTTTGTTAGTAGTTTCTTGATGCACGTTAAGCGCTGTAGCACCATTTATTTGTTTGTTTCATATTTTCTTTTTATTGGAAAGATTTGGTATAGCAGCTTTTATTATACACAGCCTTTATTTTCGTATGCGCTGATTTACAAATGACATTATACACATTTTTTTGAGCTTTATGCAACCTGCCATCTACTGTTCTGGCAGTGGTAATTTTTTTAAAAGTAACGAGTAACTATGCAGCACAAAAAAAAAATATCGGAGTAGAAGTATCGAAATCATCGAAAAAATGTAGTGAAGTAAAAGTAGAAGTAGGAGAAAAAAATTATACTCTAGGAAAGTACAGATACCGCATTTCGGTACTTAAGTACAGTACTTAAGTAGTTCTACTTCGTTACTATACATCTCTGCCTACACATCATAGCATTGAAAGGGTTAAAACAAGTGCAGTAGCAGCTGTGAGCTTATTTTTTATGCTATCTCTGGTTTCTATTGCAGTAAAGCTGCATAATCACTTCTATCACAAGGCTTTTAGAAGTTTAGAAAATAAAAATTGGTTTAAAAAATGTAATAAAAGTTTAAATTCCCATGTACACTGCTCAAAAAACTTAAAGGAACACTTTTTAATCAGAGTATAGCATCAAGACAATTAAACTCCTGGGATATTGATCTGGTCAGTTAAGTAGCAGAGGGGGTTAATCAGTTTCAGCTGCTTTGGTGTTAATTAAATTAACAACAGGTTTACTAGATGGGCAGCAACTAGACAACCTCCAAAACAGGAATGGCTTTACAGGTGGAGGCCACTGCCATTTTTTTCCCTACTCATCTTTTCTAATTGTTTTTCACTAGTTTTGCATTTGACTAGGGTCAGTGTCACTACTGGTAGCATGAGGCGATACTTGTAACCTATAGAGGTTGCACAAACAGTCCAACTCCTCCAGGATGTCACATCAATACGTACCATTGCCAGAAGGTTTGCCAGCACAGTCTCAAGAGCATGAAGGAGATTCCAGGAGACAGGCAGTTACTCTAGGAGAGCTGGACAGGGCCAAAGAAGGTCCTTAACCCAGCAGCAAGGACCGGTATCTGCTCCTTTGTGCGAGGAGGAACAGGATGAGCACTGCCAGAGCCCTATAAAATGACCTCCAGCAGTCCACTGGTGTGAATGTCTCTGACCAAACAATCAGAAACAGACTTCAGACTTGAAACAGACTTGAGGGTGGTCAGAGGGCCTGACGTCTTCTAGTGGGCCCTGTGCTCACTGCCGGGCACCATGGAGCTCGATTGGCATTTGCCATTGAACACCAGAATTGGCAGGTGCGCCACTGTCACCCTGAGCACAGGTTCACCCTGAGCACATGTGACAGGGTCTGGAGAAGCTGTGGAGAACGTTATGCTGCCTGTAACATCGTTCAGCATGACCAATTTGGTGGTGATTCGGTGATGGTCTGGGGAGGCATATCCATGGAGGGACACATACACCTCTACGGGCTAGGCAATGGCACCCTGACTGCCATTAGGTATCGGGATTAAATCCTTGGACCCATTGTCAGACCCTACGCTGGTGCAGTGGGTCCTGGGTTCCTCCTGGTGCAGGACAATGCCTGGCCTCATGTGGTGAGAGTATGCAGCCAGTTCCTGGAGGATGAAGGAATTGATAGCATTAAATTGCCCCCCTATGCTCGCCTGACCTAAATCCAATAGAACACCACTGGAACATTATGTTTCGATCCATCTGATGATGCCACCAGGTTGCACCTTAGTCTGTTTAGGAGCTCAGTGATGCCCTGATCCAGATCTGGGAGGAAATACCCCAGGAAACCATCCATCGTCTCATTAGGAGCACCCCCGGACATTGTCAGGCATGCATACAAGCACACGGGGGCCATAAAAACTACCAAGTACCATTTTGAGTTGCTGCTATGACGTTTCAGAAAAATGGACAAGCCTGCTGCATCATTTTTTTAATTTGATTTTTGGGGTGTCTTTGAATTCAGCCCTCTATAGGTTGATAATTTTAATTTCCATCAAACAATGTGTCATCCTTTCAATCCTAACACATTACCCATTCCATATCAGTATAGATATCCAGCATGAGATTTTCTCCCCATCCAGATCTGATGTGTATTCAAAGTGTTCCTTTAACCCCTTCCGGACTGCTCACGTTGCTGCTACTGCAGCAAGGTGGCAGCCCTGGGTCTGGCGACGTAGACCTACATCGCCAGATTCCTCCCTCTCTCTGTGTTAAGACACAGCAGGAGTCGGGCCAGGGAAGGAGATGAGGTGATCACCACCGCTGTTCCCCGATCTTCGGGGAAAGACTGAGGAAATCCGCCTGCTTGTGTAAGCCAAGTGGGCGGATCTCCTCTGTGACAGGCAGGGACAGATTACAGGATTCAGCATAGCTGAACCTGCGATCTGTGTCTGTGTTACAGAACCCCCTCCCCGACACACATCTTTAAGCATGAGGCACACATTTAACCCCTTGATCACCAAGTGTTAACCCCTTCCCTGCCAGTGTCATTAGCACAGTAACAGTGCATATTTTTAGCACTGATTACTATAGTAATGTCACTGGTCCCCCCAAAAGTGTCAAAAATGTCAGTTAGGGGTCTGATCTGTCTGTCGTAATGTCGCAGTCCCGCAAAAAATCGCAGATCGCCGCCATTATTAGTAAAAAAAAATAAACAATAAAAATTACAAAGGGGGTGTGGCTAGGTAACGACGACATGAGGACGTGAAGCTTTAGAGCTCCGTGATCCAGTGAGGTGTTCCAGCCTATGCAGCCAGCGAAGCCGCCCTTGCTCCTATCCCTGCCTATGCTATCTATCAACAAGCCGGAGACAGGTAGGAGACCGAACATTGTGGCATACTTTCTCCGCGACCCCCCCTGCAGACAAGCTCGGCGTCTGTCAAGATGGCGCCAACGCGACCGCTTACCGCCGGCCCGGCTTCTCAAAAGAAACCTCCAAAGACAACACAGGGTCAGGCGGCGGTTCAATCTCCCTCATCCCAGGGATCCCCGTCCTCGAGGACTACAGCGGACATATCGTCAGCAGAGTCTGAAGAGACCTCCGCTTCTCCTAGCCGACCTGAATGCCTGACGGTCTCAGAATGGAAGGAGTTTCTCTCCATTATTCCAACTAAACAAGATATGCATGAAATAGCAGCTACAATTGTGAGTAACCTCTCATTTGAAATAAATACTCTTAAACAGCAAATTAATCAAACAGACAGTAAAATAGGAGCTGTGGAAGTAACTCAGTCTTTATTGGACTCACATGTCACAGAGTTGGAGGGCTCATATGCAGTTATACAGAAACAACTGATTACTTTACAATTACAACAAGACGACAGTGAGAACCGTAGCCGTAGAAATAATATTAGGATATGGGGAATCTCGGAAGCCATTTTAGGCCCTGATCTCAAAGTGACTGTTGTAAAGATCTTAAATGAATTATTGGGCCGTCCTCATACAGAGGATATTGCTTTGGGGACATCGATTCCATCTGATGGTTATGAGGAAAGGAAACTCCTTTGCCCTGAGATGGCACGATCAACTACAAGAGCTATTTGTTTTTCTAGAGACCCCCCGATACAGATTCCTGACTGGCTCAGTGGTACAGGGAGCTGGGGTCCATCGGGCCTTTATTCCCCTAGGCCCCAGCAGCGTTGGAGAGGACGTCTTGGCTCGGTGGTAGAATGTACTTCTAATGAGGAGGGGGATATCAATAAAGCATAACACCTACTCGGAGACTCTATACAAATAGGCTCATTATAAAGCAGCTTGCCTGAGGATATGTTTAAGTCCCCATTATTGCTTTTCTCTTTAATTTTCTTTTTTTACTCATTCCTGCTCTTATTGTGTTTAGTCCCCTGGTACCCAGGTGGGCGACCCCTTGGGTATGGGTGGATTGTGAAGGGGCATGTATGGATTCATGGTGATGCTCTCATCAGTACATATGTCAAATAATCCTGTTCTGGCGGATGGACTTTCCGACTCTGTGGATCCTAAGGGCTTTGATATGGACCACGGGGTGGAGGATGGCGAAGTGATCTCAGGAGGGGGTGGAAGAAGGAGGGGGGGTACATAGTATTCATGTAAGTAATTGGGTTTTTGGAAGGAGCTTGTGTATATAAAGGCTTGACAAGAGGGTCTTAGTCTGATTTAAATAAGTGGGCTGGCACCCTCTGGTCACATCTCTCATTATATAAAGTTTTTACTACCCACATTTTTCCCACATTAGGTTGCGCCAGGTTGCGCTTAGTGATGGTTTAACATTTTTTTTGGAATCTGTACTGGTATACAGATTAGTGTGTGGTTTTTTTTGGGGGACCAAGGTGCGGTGGAAGGGGGAGACATAGGCATGTTGCCTTCAGTGAGGCAGGAAGAATCGGGAGGTAAGGTAACTACTTTTAATGTGAGGGGGCTAACTACACCGGAAAAACGTACACGTCTCGTGCGGGATTTAAAACGTAGTCATTCTCATATAGCATTTATACAGGAGACTTACTTCCGGAGGGACTGTGTCCCTAAGTTGTACAACAGGGATTTCCCTTTGGTGTATCATGCCACCTCACCTATCTCTAAATCCAAGAGTATGAGTACTCTTAATTTTAGGGCCCTTACCTGGTCGTTCAAAGAAGAATTGGCAGACCCTTTAGGCAGATTCCTACTAGTTATAGGGAATATTGGATGCACTGCAGTAACGCTATTAAATGTTTATATGCCTAACACAGATCATATATCCTTTTTGCAGCATTTGATTCTGCTAGTCTTGGGTTTTCGAGAGGGGCACCTTGTGATTAGTGTAGATTTTAATTACGTATCCAAACCGCTCTTGGATACGTCCATGGGAACATCACGTATTTCTCTTAAACAGTTAAATGTTTACAACGGGAACTCTCTCTCCTAGACCTAAATGATCCATGGCGATTGATGCATCCAGGTGAGCGAGACTATACTTATTACTCACCGATTCATAACGTCTACACTTGAATAGATCGTATTTTGATTTCGCAAGCTGATCTCCCTTTAGTAATCTCCTCTCACATTAATACATTTTCTATGTCGGATCATGCCCCGGCCCATGTTACCATTGTTTTGGATTCTAAGCCTGTTAGACCCTATAGTTGCAGGCTCAATGAAACGCTAATTCAAATACCAGAAGTTAGGGCAGAAATAGATGGGGTGCTCTCCAACTACTTTGCGGAGAACATAGATGACTCCTTGTCTCCATCAGTAGTATGGGAGGCTCATAAATGTGTTGTAAGGGGGGTGCTTATTCGTAGTGGAACACGACGTAAGAGGGAACAAGAAAATGTTTTGACAGCTCTATTTTCCCAGGCGAAGTCCCTTAGTAAAACGCACAAGCGGTGGAAAATCTTATACCTCTTATTCAAGCTAGAGGAGAATTAAATCACCTTCTGTTCCAGAAGACTATATGGGGAATGGCCTGGGCTAGAAGGAATTATTATGAATACTCAAATAAACCAGGGGCAATGTTAGAACGGGCCCTTAGGGGCCCAAGGAGGCAAACACATATTTCTCATATACAGAAGACCGATGGTCAGGTAGTACATACATCGTCAGCAATTGCAGGAGAGTTCCGTTCATTCTATCAGTCGTTGTATAATTTATCGGCGTCTGGTAGGCGGCAGTCTCCTCAAGAGGAAAAGGATCAGGCAGATACAGGAATCGGGAATGCCTTCCCTCACGATGGAGCAGGCATCCTCGTTGGAGGGGGAGATTACTCTCGAGGAATTATCTATGGCTCTATCGCAATCTAAAACTCATAAAGCGCCTGGTCCGGATGGGTTCACTCTGCCATATTACCAGCAGTTTTTGGTGTCCGTATAGGCAAACCCCTCCTAGCTCACTTTAATTCAGTAAGTGGCGAGGCTCCACCACCTACAGACTCTATTAGGGCATATATTACCCTTATTCATAAGGAGGGGAAAGATCCTCAGTTGTGCGGTGGTTACCGACCCATCTCTTTACTAAATTTTGATTCTAAATTGTATGCAAAAATACTTGCAAATCGCCTTATGCCTCATATTCCCAATCTTATGCATTTTGATCAGGTGGGTTTTGTCCCTTCACGAGAGGCACGGGACAATACAATCCGGGCCATTGAGCTTATTCATCTGGCCCAGGCGACACGTAATCCATTGGTGTTACTATCAACGAATGCAGAGAAGGCCTTTGACAGGGTGGCCTGGAGTTTTATTCGGGCCATCCTGTCATATATTTGCCTGGGTCCTCAGATGATGCAAGGTATTCTGGCACTTTATTCCACTCCGACGGCAGCGGTAAGGGTTAATGAATGGCGGTCAGACCTTTTTTCAATCTAAAATGGCACCCGCCAGGGATGTCCACTGTCGCCTCTTATTTTTATTTTGACACTGGAACCCTTTTTGTGTTCGATACATCAGTCCACTGACATATCAGGTATGCAGGTTGCTGGCGATCAACACAGGGGTCACCAACCCGATCATTTCACTTCCGAATATTTTAATGGCCTTGCATAAGTATAGTGTTTTATCCAATTACAAGATTAATCTTACAACGTCAGCAGCGCTGAATATATCTACTCCTGCACAGGAGGAGCGTGCTTTACGAGTATCTTTTTCATTTCAGGGGGCGGATGGTTCATTAACATATTTAGGTGTCCAGATTACAGATGACCCCTTGGACTTATTCAGTAAAAATTACATACCTATGTTAGGACTAATAAAAACGGAGCTTCGTGCTTGGCAATCCCTGACATTGACATGGTTTGGGAGGTGCAGTGCGCTTAAAATGAACATTTTGCCCCGGCTTCTTTATATTATGCAAGCCCTACCGATTACTGTTCCCTAATCGTTCTTTCATCAGACCAGGACACTTTTTCGTTCCTTCATTTGGGCCTCCAGGTCCCCCAGGATTCGGTTACAGACATTGTCTTTGCCAAAGTCAAAGGGGGGTGTTGGTCTCCCGGATATACTCAGATATTATCTAGCTTCACATCTTGTGCGAGTCTTGGACAGGCAGCAACACAGCATCTAAACGCTGGGTTGATATGGAGGTCAATGAGGCCGGCCAGCTCACCCCTCCGGCCCCTTGGTCTTCATATGCCCCCTAGATCCTGTGCTTTCCCACCCTACAATTGGAGCCACATTACAAGAAGTCTGCCGGGTAAAACAGCACCCGAAGGTGGCACCCGCGCTTTCTCCTCTTATGCCTATTATAGGTAACCCCGATTTTCCACCGGGGTGTACAAGTGCTAAGGTACGGGGGTTTGCTCATAGGGGTAAGACACATCTGATGGATATGTGGCAACAGGGCCCAATACCCACATTTGGGGAGATTGCCACTTGGGCTGAACCAGAGTTACGTCATCTGAGCACCTGTCAAATTCAACATTTTCTTGTTTCACTTCAATGGCGGGGGTATGAACCGCAAGCTTTAAATCCTTTTGAGTCGATGTGCCAAGCTGGGAATTCCCTCAGACACAACTTGTTTTTATGTTATACATTATTGACAGATGAATCTGAGGGACAACGAGTATCCTTTCTATCTCAATGGGAAAGGGAACTTGAAATTTCCCTGATGCCGACGCAAAGGGATAAGATCCTGGCAATGGTACATAAATCCTCCATGGACTGTAAGTATCAGGAGATAGGCTATAAAATTCTAACTAGATGGTATAGGGTCCCTGTAATACTGCATAAGATGGAGGTGACTTGCTTGGATAGGTGTTGGCATTGTTGATCGGGTGAGGGGTCAATGCTTCATGTTTTTTGGGTCTGTTCCATCTTACAGCCTTTCTGGACAAAGGTAGCCTTAGTTATTAAACAGTTGACAGCCTTTGAGGTGAGAGAGGATCCTGCGTTATGTCTTCTCCATCTTACGAGGTGCTCACTCCGAAAATACAAAACATCCCTGACACTCCGACTTCTTAATGCTGCAAAGGCATGTATTCCAGCGATGTGGAGAGAAATCCAACCGCCTGTAAGTAAACTATGGTTCTCTAAAGTTAATGAGATTTATAAGATGGAGGAGTTGACTGCGACTTTGAAGAATACGGAAGAGCAGATTAAAGAGCGATGGAGGCCTTGGGCGCATTTTATTGGTACTAAGGCATATCAGTTAGAGAACATTTGATTTGTTTTGAAGAGGAGCGGCGGGATGTCCCGCCCTGTCTACCACGCCCTGGTCCCTAGTATGTGTTTTTGTTTTCCCCTTTTTATTTTTTTCTCGTGGACATGTTTATGATCCAGTGCCAGATATAAATAAATGCTTATTATAAGTGGGTGAGAAGACGTTAAACCAGTTTTCGTTTATTTTTTTTTCTCTTTTCTTCTTCACGGTTGTTTTTTTCTGCGCACACATGCTGGGAGAAGTATCGGCAGGGCTCGCCATATCACTTGAAAACACAGGATACTGTTTCACATATATATCAGTTCAATATTGTAGTGTTTTATTGAATTTTTCTTTATATTTTTCTATGATAAATTGGGGGGAGGGTTGTGTGAGGTTTTTTTTGCAAACATGCTGGGTGAAGCATTGGCAAGTGCTCGCCACATCACTTGGAAACACATGATATTGTTTCACATATATATAAGTTTTTTTTCTTTTTTATTTCTCCTCCCTTATGGTATGGAATTGTCCTAAGCATTACTACATTTCTGTATAATGACAAATGTGTTTTTGAATATGCTATGTTCAACGTGTTTTTTTTTTTCTATAAAAATGTAATAAGAAATTGTAAAAAATGTAAAAAATAAAAATTACAAATCTTTCCCGTAGTTAGTTAACGCGATAACCTTTGCGCAAACCAATCAAAATACGCATATTGTGATTTTTTTTTACCAAAAATATGTAGCAGAAAACAAATTGGCCTAAAATGTTAAAAAATTTTGATTTGTACATTTTTTGGGGAATGTTATATATCAGAATGTGAAAAAATATATTTTTTTTTTTCAAAATTGTCGCTCTTTTTTTCAAAAATTTAAAATCGCACAGGTGATCAAATACCACCAAAAGAAAGCTCTATTTGTGGGGAAAAAAAGGGACATAAATTTAATTTGGGTACAGCGTCCCACGACCACGCAATTGTCCGTTAAAATAACGCAGTGCCAAATCGCAAAATATGTCCTGGTCAGGAATGGGGTAAAATCTTCCGGTCTTAAAGTGGTTAAAAATACACTCATTGAAAATGTTTTTGTCAAAAACATGTAGCTAAATACATTTTGGCCTAAATATATGATTATAATTTAATATGTTGGATATTTTTTAACTGTCAAAGTAGAAAATGTCAATTTTTCGCAAAATTTTCGCTCTTTTTTTATTAATATCGCAAAAAATGAAAAGCGCAGTGGTGATCAAATACCACCAAAACAAAGCTCTGTTTGGGGGAAAAAAAGACTTAAATTTAGTTTGGGTACAGCACTGCATGACCGCGCAATTGTCAGTTAAAGTGGCGCAGTGCCAAGTTGAAAAAAGTGGCCTGGTCATTAAGCAGGAAAATCCCCCGGTCTTAAAGTGGTTAATTTTTTTAAGCAGTGTATAAATACATTTTAGGCATCACTGAACAGAGAGTGAGAGTAATAATTCTAGAGACATTGTTTACAGTTTTCTAATTTGAAGAGTTGTAAAAGTTTTTAAAGCGTCGCCTAAGTATTTTCTTGCCAATTCCTGGGTCCAGACAATTTAGAGGTCTGGCATATTTGGTATCTATTTACTTGAAAATTATTCATCTTTTACATTTTACAATATAAATGAGGATTATGTTGTTTGTACACTAAACTTAGATTATTACAGCCAAAAATTGACATTTTAGAATGTGTGTAAAAAGGAAATGTTAAAAATTGGTCTGGCAGTAAAATTGCTATAAGGAAAGACCAGATGTATAGTTTCAGCTGCCAGTACCTCAGGAACTGCTCATTGTCTCGACATGTATTTTTCTCTGATAACCTGTGCTTTTTCTTCAATGCTCAAGTTAGGCATAATATTTCTTGCTTTAATATTTATTCTCAGAATTGGCAGTTTCCAGTGGTAATGGTTTCTTATTGATCCCTCTAGGTGATCTAAAAATTGCAAATTGCAAATACCCATAACCAATTTGGAGTTATTTTATTGTTCAGAATATATTATAGAATGATAAATGTCAATTTGTAGCTATGGGTAATATCTAATTCTTATTAAATAAGGCATTTGCATCCTCTCCTTATTTCCTTGTAAATTTATATTATACATTGTCTTGGTGCCTTTTAAAGCAAATATGTGCTCAGAGATAAAGAAGGCTGCCATCACTGACCACTTATGAAAAAGATCAGAGGATTGTAATACCTTCGTTCTTACGCTGAACAAGCATGCAGCAAGTAAAGTCAGATCTTCTGATGTGCTAGCTCAGTACCATAGCCATTGTAGCTATCATTTTCAGAAGGAGGGGTTGGAAATGGCACCTTCTATATATCTAATTACAGGTTTTCTTAAAAATAAAAATAAACTTTTAACTGTCACTTTCCAAAGTAATAGTGCTGCACCTTGTGAAGTTAAAACAGAATGTACCATAAGAATGTATAGAGTGTACTGCATGCTCTTCAATGCCAGTACTCTTGCATAATTTACTATATAAAGACGTATAACTGGGACCCTGATCAAGCTAATTTTCTGTCTGGAATGCCACCAGATGTCTATTACACCAATCTGACCACTTTGTTCCAAGAATACGCTGCCAGTAGGTTTATCACACTCAGCCTCTTGCCAGTTTTTTGCTTGCAAAGTAGGAAAGAACAATCAATATTTATTACTAAGCATGATCTGGAAATACTTTGTATAGGAGCAGAAATGATCAGGATCAGGTAATGATTTAGTATTTTGTAGACAGTTTTTACAAAGATATATGATTACACTGTTCTCCTTTAGAATGACCACAATTCCCATGCAGTTTCACAAAACAAAAAAATGCCTCCCTGAAAAACAAAAAAACAAAAATGTATTCAATAAATGCCTTAATTGTTGTTTCCTGGTGTTATCCCTGATAGCAAACATATGGTCTTTGACTTTCACTCTTTCCAAAAAACAGATCTAGCTATCTGTAAATTTCTTTCTTTCTTGTCTATTGAAGGACACAGGAATTTTTAGACTATCGGGTTATACTGCTGCCTACAGGAGACATTGACACTGGCAACAAAAAGCTGCTAGCCAGCACAGGATATGTATAAACATGTAAACAAGGTCTTAGGGTACTGAGACTACCTTATGTTATTTTCTACAGTAGCACCTGTAGTTAATTGGCAATTTTGTGTTAGACGGTAAAGTGATTGTAAAGGTAGATCGAAAAAAAAAAAAGCATGTTAGATTCACCTGCTTTGTGCAATGGTGTCCCCTGCCAGTGCTCTTAGCTCCTCCTCCTCTCGTTGTGTCACCATAATACGTCTCTTCCTATGGTGGCACACCCATAGACTGGATCCCGAATGGCAGAAAAACTGCCACTGATTTGCATTACTACGTCCTGTCTTCCTACAGGCGTTAGGATGAACACTCCCTAGTGCTACAGATGGAGAGTTGCTCTTTTTCTGAGGGTCATACATGCTCATTGTGCCTTGTCTCTTGCTTTCTCCCAAAGCTGGTGAGCTTATCTGTGCCAACTGTGCAGGCATGGCCCTCTGGATGACAGCGCTCCCTTCTGTAGTGCTAGGGGACACTCATCTTGATGGTTGCTGTGTCCCTATAAGAAGACGGGGTTGAGCCATGTAACACACTGGCAGATTCTGTTATCATGAATATGATCCACAAGTATGTTACTAGAGGAGAGGAAGAGACATTCTTGTAAGATCTGATTAGCATAGGGTGTTGCTATGGTGTATTGTGACATCCTTTTTTCCTGGCCTACGGCATGTCAGCACACAACAGGTTAACTTCTCCTCTGGAACCCTTAAGATCACCTTTTCCTAGTGTAATAATAGAAGCCCTCCACTTTACTCAGTGTTCTCTTTTTTGGGTCATGCTCAAGGCCAACTGTGGTTTGTATGCTGTAAGTACTATTGTTACTCAGGAATACTGTGAGACATACAGGTTCAGTCTCTCCTGGAGTGGGAAGATCCAGATAATTGGAGGTAAACCCTACTGAAACTGGGTGCCCTGTGTGCCAGGGCTACAGACATTTCATGCTTCACTGGAGCTCAGTGAGCACCTTGTTAGGACCCTTATGTTTTTTTTAATTTATATCTTTATTAGGTTTTTTCAATTTTTTATACATATATTCCATACAATTACATAACATCATCCAACACAACTAGCTTCTACAATAATTTCAAAAACATACCAATATGTCATGTCACTCAGCTATATTTCTTTAGCTCCCATCAATTCACCAAACAAATCATAACTAAATATAAACAAACCCCGGGGACAAAAAAAAAAAAAAAACCCTGGAGGGGGGGAGGGGGGTGGAAGGGAAAATCTCCCTTGATACTTCCTAGAAGGGGAAGGAACACTTGATCTCCACAATAAGGCACCCCTATACCTTTCCTTAGCCCCCTTTTATAATTGTCTCCTAACCTATAATATATAGTTACACCTCAACCCATCCGTTTCGACTTCCTCTCCATGACCCCCTCTGCCTAATTCATCTCCAAATACTGAACCCAGGGCCTCCATCTACTCCTCACCTGTTCCTCCGTATTTCCCAGCACGGCTGAAAGCTCTTCCATTTTAAAAATCTCATTGACTTTCGCAGTCCAAACCTCTATTCTTGGTGTCACCTCCTGTTTCCAAAAAAAGGGTATGCATGCTATTGCCGCGTTGAGCAATCGCAGGACCAGGGATTTCCTATAACTCCTCTCTGAGCTCTTTGTCAAATGTAACAAGGCACACGCAGGGTCATTTTGTATCTCCACACTAGTCATTTGTTTAATGGCTACTGCTATCTTTTCCCAGAAAGGGCGAACCGCTTTACATTCCCAGAATATATGCAGCATATTTCCTTTTTCCACTCTACATCTCCAACATTTGTCCGATATCGTTTCATCTATTTTATGCAATACTGCTGGAACTCTATACCATCTAGTCAATATTTTGTATCCTGTTTCTTGAATTTTGCTGTCCATTGAGGATTTATGGACTAGTCCTAAGATTTTATTGACTTGTTCTCTGGTCCATGACACATTTAATTCCTGTTCCCATTTTTGTATAAACTGCAGATGCTGTTCTTCTATTTCTTCTGTTAATTGTGCATAAAATCCCGAGATCAAATGGCCAATATTATCACTTGTTCTGCACATATTTTCAAAATACGTCAACTCTCGTGGTACATACCCCCTTTGCTGCACTGCCTTAAGGAAATGGTGTATTTGATAAGCACTAAAAAAGTCTAGTGAACCACCTATTGCCTCCCTGATCTCCTCGCTAGAGGGTATAGGGCCATTTTTCCAAATCTCATAGATACGTGATCTACCCTCCTGCGCCATCTTCCTTACTCTGCCATTTACACATCCTGGAGGAAAGTCTGGGTTCCCTACTAGTGATATCATTGGTGACGGATCTGGAGCTATCCTCCAATGCCTCTGGATTCTTCTTGTCTCTTTTAGTGTTGCACCCACTGTCGGATGTTTATAAATCTAATTTTTTGCTTCATACACTGACCAGGGAGCCGGAGGGGACATCTGCCCAGCTTCCTCAATCTCCACATTCACCCATCGTTTAGACATTCTACTACAGTGCCAATCTGTCACCCTACCTAGATGTATAGCTCTGTAATATTTTAGTATATCTGGCACCCCAATGCCCCCTCTAGCTTTAGGGAGAAACATCGTCTGCATCCTGATTCGGGGGGCCTTATTTCCCCATATATAGGAACGAAATAGACCCTTTATTGTTTGAAAAAATGCTAATGGAACCTCAATCGGGATTGCTTGCATAATATACAAGATTCGGGGTAGCACATTCATCTTGAGTACGCTACATCTACCGAACCATGTTAGTGCTAGTAATTGCCATGCTCTAAGATCTGTCCTAATCTTTTCTATTAGGGGTAGATAATTCTTTCTATACAATTCTAAAGGGTCCGATGTTATCTGTATCCCTAGATACTTTAGTTTATCTGTAGCCCACTGAAACGGAAATGATAATCGTAATAACTTCTCTTCTTGGGTAGATAACGAGATGTTAAGTGCCTCTGATTTAGTTAAGTTTATCTTGTAATTTGAAAGATTGCTATATACCCGCAAAGCCTCTAAGATACTCGAGAGCGTTATGCTTGGGTTGGTTGCAAAAAATAACAGATCATCCGCAAATGCGGCTACTTTGTGCTGTTCCCCTCCAATTTGTACTCCCGCTATATCCGTAGCACTCCGCACCCTACACAGCAATGGCTCCAAACACAAGACAAAAATAAGTGGGGACAGTGGGCACCCTTGCCGGGTGCCATTATTTATTGTAAAATAATCTGACCTCCACTCATTTACTTGCACCGCTGCTGTGGGTGAATTATATAGAGCCATAATATACTGTCTCATTTGCGGACCCAGCCCTATATATGACAGGGTGGCGCGGATGAAATCCCACGCCACCCTGTCAAAAGCTTTCTCCGCGTCTGACGCTAGAAGAACCAATTTCTTCTGTGTTGTTCTTGCCCGATGTATCAAATCAATTGTTCGGATTGTATTGTCCCGGGCTTCCCGGGACGGTACAAATCCCACTTGGTCATAGTGTACCAGTTCCTTTATATACGGTAAGATACGATTCGCCAGAATTCTCGAGTACAATTTAGTGTCCACATTTATCAGCGATATAGGCCGATAGTTGGCACATAGAAGGGGATCTTTCCCCTCTTTATGGATTAGGGTTATATGTGCCCTCAACGAGTCCGGGGGGAAATTTTCCTCCTTTCCAATTTCATTGAAGTGTCATAATAAAGGCTTATTTAATCGCTCCCAGAATTTCTGGTAGTACGTTAAAGTAAGGCCGTCCGGGCCAGGCACTTTATGTGATCTGGATTGTGCGAGTGCAATCGATATCTCTTCTCCCGAAATCTTGTCCTCTAATATGAGTGCTTGTTCCTCTGATAATGTCTTCATACCTGATTCTCGTAAGTACTTGTCTATCTGTTCCCTTTTTTTCACCTTAGATCTCTCTCCCCCCACTTCCGGCAGATTATATAGGGAATGAAAGTAGGAACGGAACTCCTCTGCTATATCTGCAGATGTGTTTACCGCTCCTCCCCTCATGTCCCTTATACGTGTTATCTGAGTTCTTCTATTCGGTCCCCTGATTGCTCTAGCTAGTAGTGCCCCTGGTTTGTTGGAATATTCATAAAAGTCCCTTTTTGCCCACATCATACTCCGCATAGTCTTTTGGAACAACATCCGATTTAGTTCCTCCCTTGCCTGTGTAAGGGGTGCCAGGTGTATCTCTGCGAGTGTATTTTTATGTAGCATACTCAGCTGTTCTATCTTACTCAAATATTCCCTGATTTTAGCTTCTCTTTCTCTTTTCCATTGTGAACCTAGTTGAATTAGTACCCCCTTATTACACACTTATGTGCTTCCCAGATAACTGAGGGTGCAATGGGTTCCGAAGAGTTTTCCTTAAAGTAATGATCTAAGGCCTCCTCTATCACTCCTACATCTTCTGCGGATTGTAACACTGCCTCATTTATTCGCCAAGACACAGATACTGGAAAATGGTCTGAGATTGAGAAATCCCCTATATCTGAAGCTGTCACCAATGGCAGGTCTGCTTGTGTCACCATAATTCTGCCAATCCGACTATATGTGTCGTGTATTGACAAATAGTACGTGTAGTTTCTCTCTGCTGGGTGCATTGTTCTCCACGGGTCTACCAATCCCAGAAGAGAAATCTCTCGTTGCATCTTTCTTAGTTTTGCATATGAAATGCTTGACCTTTTCTTTGAGGTGTCTATTAGAGGTTCTGCAGCATAATTAAAATCCCCTCCCATTACAAGATGACCCTCACGGAATTCCATCACAATTGGTACTAGTGGTCTGAATTGGGAAAATAAACATTCAAGAGGGTTACCTCTGCTTGTCCTATTTTCCCTTTTACCAAGAGATATCTCCCTAGTGGGTCTGCTATTTCTTCTTTCAGACTCCAAGTCAAAGAGCCGGAGATTAATACACTCACCCCCTTTGACTTGGATATAGGCGATGTAGCATGGTACGACCACGGATAATCCCGGTTTCCAAACTTTGGTAATGCATCTTTCCTGAAGTATGTCTCCTGAATAAATGCTACCTGCGTAGCATCTCTTTTAAGATCACCCAGTAGTCTCTTGCGTTTCTGCGGCGTAGATAGTCCTCTCACATTATAAGTTGTAAATTTACAACCTAATGCCTTCTTTTGCCCCTCTCCCCTAGTCGGTGCCATCACTATGGATCGATCTCGACCCTCCCTCCCCCTCTCAGTACCAAGGTAGACAATAATAAAATAAAAAAAAAAAACAACAAAAAGTTTAAATTAAAATTATAGGGGGGGGGGGGAACCCACACACTTCCCTCCCTCCCCCTCTCTAACGGTTATTCTAACCCATTGAGGGGCTTTAGTTAGCAAGAAGACGTGACCGACACAACAATGTTTAAATGAATTTCCTATAACAACCACACTTTCAATTCAGGTCACTACTCTCAGGTTGATAATGATAGAAAAAAGCTCCCTATATGGAGCCGTGATCCTGTGGAGGGCAGCCTCGTTTTCTATTTTCCTATATTCTCCCTTCCCCACTATTCTCATCCTCCCATCCCGCTCTATCTTCTCTTGTCCTTAACTTATCTTACTTCTTTTCTTCCCTCCCCTCCCTGTTCCATTCCCACTGAGTCATGTGAAAATATTGCGAAGTAGAAAGGGACACACAAAAGGAGAGGAAAAAAAAAAAAAAATCCCCCCCCTCTCTGTCCTCCTTCCTCTACCCCTTCCCTTCCTTTCCTCATATAATTCTCTCCTCCCTTCTCTCTCTCCTCCCTCCTCCCCCTCCCTCTCCCCCCTCCCCCCTCTACCCTCCCTTGACTCTCCCCCCCTACCGCTCCTATACCCTTAAACCCCCTACCCCTTACCCCCTTCCCCATCATTGCATTGTGCTTTACATTCAGACCAGCTCGTTTGCTGGAATCAACCATACATCGTGTTTCTTGTCTCCAAGGGAGACACTAAGAAATTATTCATAGTAATAAACAACATAATATATCCAAAAAGAAAAAAAAAAAAAAAAAGAAAAACAACCCACACCCAAAAAAAAAAAAAAAAACCCAAAAAAAGGAAAATTTATCAAACCACCACCCCAAAAACAAATACCCTCACTGCATAGCAATTACTTCAATCCCCAGTGATCATATGTGACAAAAACCCACACAAAACAAAAAAAAAAAAAAGAAGGGAAAGAAGGGAGCAAACTAATTCTACTCCCTCATGTCCCTAGTTCTCAAACAGATACACCTTATTCCAGTGTTCCACAAAAAAAAAAAAAAAAAACCCAGAAAATATATTTTTCCTTTCTTTTTTATTGGTGTAATAAAGTTATGATGTGACGGTAAAAAAAAAAAAAAAAAAGGCAAACCCACCTCAAAATTGTGCAGGCGGCCTAATTAGGCAGAAAAAAATCAACCGGCTTATACCCCAGGGGGAGGGGAGAAAAAAAAAAGAAAAGAAGGGGGGGGGCACTCTACATCGCTTATACCACACCAATAGCTCTACCTTCGGATAGATAAGGAGGGTCAAGGATCCCACCTAAATCAAAAATCCTATACATATCCAGCCTTTTCCCCAACCTCCCCTCCTCACCCTCCAAAAGCATATTTTCTGCCCACGAAAGCCCCCAATGTCCCACTGGGCTGAGGGAGCAAAAAAAAAAAAAGAAGGAGCAGCAAAAAAAAAAAATCCATCCCTTCCCCTTCCAACACATTGCTAAGGGAGGGAAAAAAAATTTGACTCCCTGAGTGGGCCTATGTGTCCTGTACAATATTCATGTTGGCCTCTCCCCGAGGCCTTTCTTGTCCTCTTCTAAATCCTGCGGGTTGTTTGGGATTATACACCCCTGTGCTCTGATTCCTCAGAATGTCTACCCAATCACTCACTGGTATTGGGGAAGTGTCTAAAAAGGCAAATAACTCCGGGAGCTGGTCAGGCCATTTCAATATGAATACATTGTTATTTCTCATCACCTTCAAATGGAAGGGATGTCCCCAATAGTACGTAGCTCCCACGCTCTTAATAATCTCCAATAATGGTTTAATTGATGCCCTCATCCTCAGGGTACTCCGTGACAGGTCTGGTAATAAAGTTATTTTGGCTCCTTCAAAATCAATCGGACCATTAGACCAGGCAGCTCTGAGTATATCCTCTTTAATTGAATAAAGGTGGATCCTTATCAGGACATCGGGGATTTGCTCCTTGTCTATCCGTTGCGGTATTTAAACTCTATGTATCCTATCAAACTCAATTTTCTCCATATGGGGTTTTTTCAGTACCATATTTAATATGCCCGTGACTTTAGTTTTAAGCTCTGGGGCCTGTATTGACATTGGTAGCCCCCGCAGTCTTATATTATCCCTGTGGCTACGATTTTCCATATCGTCCTGCTGCATTTGCAACAGAACGATTTGTTTTTCCAACCATACATGTGATTCTTACATATACATCAGTCTGCCATCCATATCACTTTGTATTGCTTCCACCCTGGCCACCCTACCCTCAGTCTGGTCTATTTTTTGTTTTATACTATTGATTTCTATTTTAATGTCACTTACTATTGTTGATGCCATATCCTGCATGTCTTGCTTTGTAGGGATCTGTTTTACAAAGTCTCTCCACTCTGTTGCTAAGGGTAGCTGTGACTGTTGGGTTTGTGGCAGAATTTCCCTTGACTTTTCCCCCGCTTGCTCTTGAATCATATTTCTCTCCACCATGACTTCTGCGGTGTGTTTAATTGGATTACTCTTTGATGCCATTTGCGATGTTTCAAGCATAGTGACAGTCTGATGCTTCTGGGATGCCTTCAATCCCACTTTACTTCGTGTAGCTACCGAACGTCTTAAGAAATATGTAGAGATGTCTGAACTTTTGGCCCCGGCTTGCTTTATTCCAGAGCTAGGTGAATTACTCATATATGCGGTATATGCCGGTCTGGGTCACCTACTCACATATCTACTTCGTCCACCTGTTCCTCCGAAGGGGGGATGTGGCTGCTACCTCCACTTTGATCACGGAGCTCCTGCTCCTTCACTCTGTAGCCAGCCCCCATACCCTTCCGGTTTCAGCCTCTTTCATCCGCCCGGTCTTGCTATATACCTCCGCCTCTACTTATTGCTTTACCTCCCCCGGGCTCTCGAACTCCCGCCGCCTCCGGGTAGTGAGTCTTTTCGGGATAGAGCACAGCACGATGCTGCTCTCGTACTCCCAACGCCTCCGGGTAGTGAGTCTCTTCGGGATAGAGCACAGCCCGCTGCTTAGCGTGGGGTATAGGGCTGTCTGTCCAGCGCGCGGCTGCTACCTCCACCCGGATCACGGAGCTCCGGCTGCGAGCGTCCTCACGTCTCCATTACTAGACCCCGCCCTCAGAACCCTTATGTTAACTGTTTTCACCTGAATAGATTTCTCTTTCCCTGTATAGGCTCTTTGGGCTTTATGGAAGAGTTGGGTGGCTGGGGATGACGTCACAGAGGGTGGGTGGATGTGGCAGTATGGGAGAGCGGCGGCCCGTCACCTAGAAACCATTTAAACAATACAAAGAAGAAAGAAAAAGAACCAACTTCTTGTTCGTCAGCTCAGGCAATTGTATTGCTCTTCTACTGTTTGTGTCGTAAGGCTGCTTGATATGTGTCCTCTGCTTTGCCAGTTCCCAGAGTTTCCTGCAACTCTTTGTTTCTTCATTACAGAGGATTGTCCTAGTCTCCTATCTGCCTCTGAAAGCTGTCAATTGGATTCTCTTGCTGTCATCTCTCTGAGAGTAAGTGCAGGGGAGCATCTGATATTTAAAGGGTCCCTGGACACTATTTTTGGAAGGGGATAATAGTGGTTCTTTTCCATATTATTTAATTAGTTATAAGCTCGCCATACCTGTCAGAGGCACAGAAGTCTACAGAAAGGTAGGAGAGGGCAACCTGGGACATTTTGTTAAAATAATGTTTTTTTTTTTTTTTTTTTTTTGTCTACAGCTCATGGTGTTATACTGTTCCGGTTGACATGGCTGTTGCGGCTGTTCACAGGCAGTCTATCTGTTTCCAGGTTATATCATCCCCACACTACTGTTGTTTTGGGGTACCCCTGGCTTCAGAAGCATAATCCGACCCTTGATTGACAGTCGGCCGAGATTCTCTCCTGGTCTCCACGGTGTGGCGCTGTTTGCATTCATTGGCCGGTTAAGGTGCTCAATTAAGCCTTAGATTCAGTGTTGCCTACGGTATATCTGGAGTATCAGGATGTATTTGCCAAGGTAAGTGCTATTACTCTTCCTCCCCATTGTTCATACGATTGTGCGATTGACTTGCAACCTGGTGCCATTCCCCCTCATGGCATAAGGTCATGGAGGAATACTTGGCGGATGCGTTTGCCCAGGGTCAAATTCGTAAGTCCACTTCGCCAGCGGGTGCCTGATTTTTCTTCGTAAAGAAAAAGAGGGGTGAGTTGAGACCTTGCGTTGATTATAGGGGTCTCAATCGCATCACGGTCAAGAATGCATACCCAATTCCGTTGATTACTGAGTTATTCGACCGCCTCAAGGGGGCAAAAATCTTCACCAAGCTTGACTTAAGGGCCGCGTATAACCTCGTAAGGATCAGGGAGGGGGATGAGTGAAAGACTGCATTTATTACCAGAACTGGTCATTATGAGTACCTTGTGATGCCCTTTGGCTTTTGCAATGCACCCGCTGTCTTCCAGTAATTCATCAATTCAGCGATCCCCATAATTGGACGCCTGCAGCCATCCAGTCCTCTGAGGGCTTAAAGTCGGCCTTCGTGTCGGCCCCTATTCTGTCTCATCCTAATACTGGGTTTCCCTTCATTCTTGAGGTGGATGCTTTTGAGTTGGGAGTAGGCGCCCTTACTGTATGTCTCAGCGTCGGACGCCTGATGGTTCCTTACTCCCCTGTGGATTCTACTCCAAGAAGCTGTCCCCAGCAAAGTGCAATTACCAGATTGGAGATAGAGAGCTCTTGGCCATTATCCTGGCTCTCAAGGTGTCGAGACACTTGCTTGAAGGTTCGGTGGTTCTGGTTCTTATTGTCATTGATCATAAGAATCTGACTTATCTCTCGGAGGCCACAAGGCTCACAACCCATCAGGCCAGATGGGCCTTATTTATTTCTCGTTTTAACTATGTGGTCTCCTACTTGCCCGGCTCCAAAAATGTTAAGGCTGAAGCCTTGTCTCGCCAGTATTCTGAACATTCCAGAGAGGACTCCGTGCCGACATCGGTCATACCCCCCAGATCATATTCTAGCTGCCATCCGTACCAGCTTAACCTCTTGGGGAGCAGATTTTGGCCACCCAACCTGATGCTCCCACAGAGAGACCTGCTGGCAAATGTTTTGTACCTGAAGGGTTGCGTGTTAGACTGTTGCATACCTACCATAATTCCAAGACTGCCGGTCATCCTGGTAGGATGTCCTGGGCTATTTCACGTCAGTTCTGGTGGCCTTCTCTCAGCACTGATGTTGCTGCATATGTGGCCGCTCGTTTGGGCTGTGCCCAGAACAAATCTCCGTGGCACCTCCCTTTAGGTCTACTACATCCTATTCCCAATGGGGAATGTCCTTTGGTCTCACCTGGCCATGGATTTTATTGTAGACAACAGGAAAGGAGAGCAAGCGCTCTGGCTTGGGTTAGGTGGAATAGTGGTGGTACTATAAAAAATACATTATAGGAAAGAGTAAAAATGCGGACAATGAAAATGGACTATGACTAGTAATGGTAGGAGTCGGGCTGAATTGTAATATATAATATATAAATGAAAAATGAAAAACCATTAAAGTCCTATTGAAGTCCAAGTCCAATAGGGGAAAATAGTATATGTCAATAAATTAAGGTTTGCTGCTTTAAGGGCTAGCTCCGAGACACAGATGAAGCCGGTGCTGTGGATGCATAAACAAAAAGAGAAAACAGAGTGCCTCTAAGTGCAGCAGTTTATTGTACCAAAAAATCACAAATAATTAGCAACTCACTAGATGGAGATGTAGCAAGGCTTGTAGGTGCCAGTGATGTATCGGAGATGGTATCAGTCACAGTGGTCCTGGAAGGTGAGACTCCAGATCCCGCTCGGATAAGCGGGCGGACGCCGTGCAGGGGATCCTCCGTCTTCCGGGTTCCGGGTGGAGATAATCACTGAAGGACCTCGCTGGAACGCAGCTCACGCTACGGTCCCAAGTGACGTCACGCACTGTGCCACTGTATTTCTTTTAAGTGACTGAAGCTTGCCTCGGTGTTTGCCAGGGAGGTTTTCTGCTTACACGGGTTGCCTAAGGAGATTGTCTCGGACTGTGGGAGCCAGTTTGTCTCCAGATTCTGGCGTGCCTTTTGCTCCCAGTTGGGTATTCGACTCTCCTTCTTTTCGGCCTACCATCCACTGTCCAATGGGGCTGCTGAGCGTTCCAACCAAGCTCTGGAGCAGTTTCTCCGCTGCTATATCTCTGACCTTCAAGGACCTGCTACCCTGGGAAGAGTTTGCAAGGAACTCTGCTATTAACTTATCTTACCGAATGTCCCCGTTCATGGCCAATCATGGCTTCCAGCCCATCGTGTTGCTTGAGTCGTTCTCACCACAGGACATCCCGGCGGTGGAGGATCATCTCCGTGTCCTCTGCAGATTCAAGAGTTGCTACAGGTCTCTGCTCATTGTCAGAATCTCCAGGTAGACCGGAGACGTTTACCTGCCCCTTCGTACCAGGTTTGGGAGAGGGTGTGGTTGTCAACCCGTAATCTCAACCTCAGGGTACCCACTCCTAAACTGGCGCCCCATTTTATTGGGCCTTTTCGCATCCTTCGTAAGGTGAACCCGGTGGCCTATGCCCTTGATCTTCCTCCTGGCATGCATATCTCCAAAGTCTTTCACGTGTCACTTTTGAAGCCCCTGGTTTGCAACCGCTTTACTTCTTCACTTTCTCGCCCCATTCTTGTTGTCAATCATGAGGAGTATGAGGTTAGCAGCACCTTGAAATCTCGTCTGTTCTGAGGTAAGGTTCTGGATGGAAGAAGGTGTTTTAAATGCGGGTCCTCCAATAAGATGTTCCAATGCTTTTGTAAAATTCACTCCATTTTTTTGTGCTCTTGATGGAACCTAGTGACAAATCTGAATTAGTGATCAAAAGGTGCTTTTTCTTTTTTTGGGGGGTATGTCTTCAAGATAACGTGTATGTGCTTGAGAAATTAAGGATTCTGGGTATCCCTTGTCTTTTTATTTCTTAGTCATTATGTTGCTCTGACCCATATAATCTTCATTTCTAGTACAGTTCTGTTGAAGTCTGCAGAACTGTCCCCAAGGAATGTTGTTAGTCTATTTGTGGAAATTACGACTTTTGTAATGTAGCAAAGAATTTCCCACTGTAGGTTTGAAGTAATACTTTGCGTCCTTCTGATCAACAATGTAGTACAGTTCAAGATCAAGAAAAGCTAATTTCTCGCGGTCCAGAACATGTGTAAAAGATAATATATAGGGATTACTGTTACAGTGATTGACAAATTCTTGGACTGTATCACTGGCGCCGTCCCCGATAATGATAATATCATCTATGTACCTACTATAGAATACTAAATGTTTAGCAAAGGGATTGTTGTTCCATATACATTAAGTCTCCCATAGGCCCATGACCACA
Organism: Pelophylax lessonae; assembly: GCF_965119305.1. Classification (NCBI taxonomy): domain Eukaryota; kingdom Metazoa; phylum Chordata; class Amphibia; order Anura; family Ranidae; genus Pelophylax; species Pelophylax lessonae. The sequence goes on along the minus strand of NC_138769.1, from coordinate 554,287,567 downwards.
TGACGGGGGTGGTGGGACATACTTTTTTGTAGTATGTTAGTGATATAGGTAATTGTGTACCTGGACCTCTGAATTAAACAATATTATAATGTGATCCCCCTATACAACATCCACATGTGATCCCTTACTCTCATTTTTATACACATATTACACATTTATATTATATATATTATTTTTTTCTTTATTTCTTACTTTTACATTCTATTGGTAATCATCTCTTATGCATGAAATGTCTACTCCTAAATTAAGTCATTACTATCCTTTACCACAGGGAATATTTTATCATGTATGTACAGTTGCTTTCAATAGCTAATTAGCTATTTGATTAATCTTTAGACATATGTATGTGTTCTTATTTACGGTTCATGCATATATATTTTATAAAGTAGTAAAAAAATATTTATATGTTTTTTATGTACATTTTTGCACAATTATTTTGTACATATGTGTATGACAACTGGTGTGCATACATGGGATTTCCGTCGGTTGCACAGGGTAATATTTGGGTTTATTCCTCATTCCTCGTGCAAAAACCTGTGTGCCCCTAGATGGCAATATGTAAGACCCCATAGGTTTGTTCATAATTCAGCTTGAGAAAGTAGGCGCGCAGATTCATCAGGTTTCTTCGTACTGCAAATGCTCCGAAATGCGTTGCGGCTTAGTGATGTTATCTGGGTCGACACTGTGTTCCAGCCCCTGCTCTGAGCCTTCCCTTCTCTACACCATCCAGCCAGCCTGGAACAGCCTCTGCAAGCGGCGGACCTGTGCAGTGTGGGCGGATGAAGCCCTTACACCCTCTGACGTCCCCTAGATGGATTATTCCCTATGACATGCTTGATTTTCATCATCTGAGTAAAGGGGAGGGTTTCTATTTATCCATTAGGAAAAGGTTGGCCTGAGGGTTCCAGAAGAGGAGTTAACCGATTGTGTGGTGACGTAAGGATAGGCCAGGAAAGGAAAAATACGGTAAGTATCGGGTAACAATTTTCCGCATTCTCCTTTATTTTAGGCTTGCTTGTGTACTTCACAAGTTGGCCACAAGTGGGAGCTTTCCTCAATTTTCCTAAATGTTGCTGTTGACCTCTTTGCTCTGATTGGAAGTGATACAAATGAAAAATAGCTGATGGCTCAGGAATCCAGCTATGAAATTGAAGAACTCCTCCCTTACTATCTTCTGGAAGATCCTCACCATAGATGCCCGCATGTCAGGCGTGGAAAGAGTCCTTGCCACCCTTTCTATGTAGAGGACTTGCTTATCATTCAAGTTTCTTTTCCCAGTCAACATCCTGGAACTTCGGGTGATTAAGCTGTCCTTGCAGCAATGGACCTGGAAGGTCACCGGATCTGTACCTAGTCAGACATCGCCAAAGCGATGGCATAAAGCAACCTTCAGGAAGGAGTTAGGGCAGAGCGAAATGCATAAAGTGGGAGTGGCCTAGATGGATCTGCCGTGAGACTGCTTTATAAGGACGATTGATGGACATTTTGGTTTGCAGGGTTTGGAATATTTCTCTTGCTGGATTTAGTACACTGAGCTAGGATGTGCTCTCCTCAGCCAGCACTCTCAGTGTGAGCCACAGGATGGGGGTGAAGGAGCCTGTAATGGAACCTCGAGTTTTCTGAAGCCAGTATTTCCACACTAGTTCATGTTTCTCATCAGGTCTTTGTTAGAGGTGGACGCTCTATTTCAGTGGTTCTTAACCTTTTTTTAGTCACAAACCCCTCTAAGAATCCAATGGAATCTATGGTCCCCCTCCCTAGAAATATTTGCATAAACATAACTCTGCATGCAATGAATATACACTCACCAGCCACTTTATTAGGTACACTTGCTAGTTTGGATCCCCTTTTGCCTTCAGGACTGCCTTAATTCTTCATGGCATAGATTGAACAACGTGCTGGAAACATTCCTCCGAGATTTTGGTCCATATTGACATGATAGCATCACACAGTTTCTGTAGATTTCTCGGCTGCATATTCATGATGTGAATCTCCCGTTCCACCTAATTTTAAAGGTGCTCTATTGGATTGAGATCTGGTGACTGTGGAGGTCATTGGAATACAGTGGAAACCAGTGGTGAGATGATTTGATCTTTGTAACATGGTGCATTATCCTGCTGGAAGGAGCCATCAGAAGATGGGTACACTGTAGTCATAAAAGAATAGACGTGGACAGCAAAAATACTCAGGTAGGGCGTGCCATTTGACATTTAAACAATGCTCAGTTGGTACTAAGGGGCCCAAAGTGTGCCAAGAAAATATCCCCACGTTAGTACACCACCACCACCAGCCTGAATCATTGACACAAGGCAGGATGGATCCATGCTTTTATGTTGTTTACAACAATATCTGAATGTTGCCGCTGAAATCAAGACTCATCAAACCAGGCAATGTTTTTACGACCTTCTATTGTCCAATTTTGGTGAGCCTGTGTGAATTGTAGCTATCCTTAGCTGACAGGAGTGGCACCTGGTGTGGTCTTCTGCTGACGTAGCCCATCTGCTTTAAGGTTCAATGTGTTGTACATTCGGAGATAGTATTCTGCATACCTTAGTCATAAGGAGTGGTTATTTGAGTTACTGTTGCCTTTCTATAATCTCAAACCAATCTGCTCATTCTCCTCTGACCTCAGCAAGGTATTTTTGTCCACACAACTTCCGCTCACTGGATATTTTCCTTTTTATGGACCATTCTCTGTAAACCCTGGAGATGATTGTGCGTGAAAATCCCAGTAGATCAGCAGTTTTTAAAATACTCAGACCAGCCCGTCTGGCACCAACAACCATGCCACGTTCAAAGTCACTTAAATCCCCTTTCTTCCTCATTCTGATACTCAGTTCGAACTTCATCAAGTCATCTTCACCATGTCTAGATGCCTAAATGCACTGAGTTACTGCCATGTGATTGGCTGATTAGAAATTTGTGTTACCAAGCAAACAGGTGTACCTAATAAAGTGGTCGGTGAGCGTATTTACTTTATTTTATTGAAATTTGATTGCTTCTTATATGACATACACAAAGTTTAAATAAAGTAAACAATCCAAACAAAAAACTCACCCCTATTATGGAGTAGCACAAGGTGGAGGGTGTGCAGAGAATAATGATGCAAATTAAAATGGTAAACATGGGCCAACAACGACTTAAGAGACTCTTACCAGTTGGCGCTATACGCAGTGGCAGGGTGTGTTTTCTTTCATTTCTTTTAATAGGAAACCATTGATTGGGACTAAGGGAGGGCTGTATAATGACGTAAATGTTATTTTTTTTATCTGACCCCTTTGGACCCCCTGAAACCCATCCATGGACCACTTAGGGGTCCATAGACGCCAGGTTAAAAACTCTGTTGTCTTATCCAGGTTATGCTTTTCCACCAGTTCTACTGGTACTACGAATTTCTGGCGTATTTCATCCCTGAGAAAATATGTGTGGAAGAGTGACGAACTTGAAGGGTTATGCTGGCCATACACTATATGAAAAATCATTCAAACAGCTTTTCGGCCGTGAGAGCAAACGATTTTGTCATCATGTAATGACCGAATTTTGATCGATAAATTGTTCAATGGACATAAATGAATCAGTTTTTCTTTTGTTTTGTCACATATGCCTAGTGCAAACAGTTCGGGCTAAAAAAAAACACATTAACCTTTCAATTTATCGTTCGTTCTGCAGAATTTTCCAACCTGTTCCTTCGATTTTTCGGCTCTGAAAAGTTAAAACTGATTTTCTATTTGTGCCTTTTAACTGGATGAAAAACGAACAAATGATCCAAATGACAGATTTTCGAACAATGTTTTGGCTGGTGTATGGACAGCATTAGAGCAGTTTTCTTGGACACTACAAAATTAGGAGCTGGTGTATCATAGGGAAAAAAAGACATTGTATATAGAGTAAAAGAATACTAGTTACTATTACCTGTCAGGCATTACGGGAGCACTTGCTTGTTAGTTCTACAGACATCCTCAGAAGAAAAAGCCTTTTGTTTAGTAATTTAATTCAGAGGTGAGAGGCAGAGCAGGGTCCACATCAGATATGTTGTATTACCAGGATGTTGCTTTGCTCATTGCCAGCAAGATCATGGGTCTAGAAGAGAGTCCTGTTCATGTTGGTTGTACATAAAGACCTGGGGCTTTCAACAAATGTTTTTTGGAGAAACTTTCATCAAGATGAAACCCACTGGAGTCCCCGTTCCTCTCTTCTTGTACCTTAGTGTTAACCCATTTGTATGCTCAACAATGATTTTAACCCTTTTACATTGAGCAAAGTGTCCTATTAACAAGGAATACAATTTTGTTTTATCAAAACTACTTCAGAATTTAGATGCCAATGGTCTGAGTTGATAATAAAAATCCAACTAGTTCCTGCTCTGGAAATCAGTTTCACAAAACCCTGTTTGGTATCAATATGAACTTTTCTTATAGCCCACAATTCTGTACCTTTTATACATTTATTGTGTGCTTACTTATAATGATCATATAGCAGATACACTATGTTACCAAAAGTATTGGGACACCTGCCTTTATACGCACATGAACTTTAATGGCAACCCAGTCTTAGTCCGTAGGGTTCAATATTGAGCTGCCCTACCCTTTGCAGCTATAACAGGCTGTCCACAAGGTTTAGGAGTGTATCTATGGGAATGTTTGACCATTCTTCCAGAAGTGCATTCGTGAGGTCAGGCACTGATGTTGGAGAGAAGGTCTCAGCTCTAATTCATCCCAAATGTGTTCTATCTGATTGAGGTCATGACTCTATGCAGGTCAGTCAAGTTCTTCCACCACAAACTCACTCATCCATGTCTTTATGGATCTTGCTTTTTGCACTGGTCCAAATCATTTGGTGGAGGGGGGATTATGGAGTGGAGTTGCGTTTCAGGGGTTGGGCTTGTCCCCTTAGTGCCAGTGAAGGGAACTCTTAAGGCGTCAGCATACCAAGACATTTTGGACAATTTCATGCTCCTATCTTTGTGGGAACAATTTGGTGATGGGCCCTTCCTGTTCCAACATGACAGAGCACCAGTGCACAGGTCAGTCTCGGTCTCACAGCAGGATACATTGTAGCCGGAGACAGACGGTTCATAAACACAGGATTGCCTAATGAGTGTTTGAACACTGCAACTCTGCTTTAATCCTTAGTGTCAGGAGGACACTTATGAAATGTGAGTGGGATTTTTATTAAATAAAAGTATTTTTTAACATACAGAATCACACTATGTTAGCTTATCCTTTCTCCTATATATATGACACATCCCTGCCTGAATTTACATGGCTGTCTGTCTGAGGAGGACTAAGTGAAGGGGGAGATCAAACCTACACATTTATAAACAGCGCTATTGCTGGTTTATAACTTTACCAGCTATTCTATCTGGTGAGTCATTTTAGGGGGTGACTGGTGGAAGCAGAATACAGGGCGCCTCACTTCGCACATTATCTCTGAAGAGTCAGCACGATTTGCATCTTACCTCTGAAGAGCCAGCATAGTTTGCACTTTTTGCTAATTTTTCTTTGTTGCATTTTATTGGACTTTGGGTCTTTTATGGATCACTATTAATTTATTTTATATTTATAAGAAAATCTTTTTTTTTTTTTTATTTTGAGAAGAGGTAGAGATGACTGTGGTCTGGGTGGAGTAGAATCTTCATTATCTCTTTTAAATCTACATAGAATTTCTGGGAAAAATCCATATTCTGTGGCCCAATTGGGAAATAGGTGGTTGCTTTATACAGGGCCATCCAAGTGGATTTTGTCTCTGGACAAGATTTCAGGGCTAGATCTGGTACCATGTTCTTATTGTTACAAGCTGGAAATGTTTTCCCTAGGGGCCTGGGCCAAGCCCTGGGTGCGGATGCTGTGTCAGATCTGTAAAGGTCTCACAAGCCATATGCTTTTCAGTTCGATCCATATACAGTTTTTTTGGACAAACTTATTGGCGCAAAAAAAGGGAGATATGACTGAGCCCCATTGGTAACAATCGGGATAATAAATAGTAAAAAAATAACAATTAAGTCCATAGACAATCTATAGTACAAGTCCATATGCAGGCTCCTTTGGGGTGGCAGCTCAGTGTGCAAGAAAGGAGAAGCTTGTGGATGGCTGAGAAGGAAACATAAGTGCCATCTAAGTGTAGCATATGAAGTTTAATAACAGCTTAGTAGAAATGTACTCACAATGACAATTCTTTTATTGGCATTGAGACAGCACTGCAAAATATCCCTAATTGGCAGAGCAGAGTCAGGATGGCCTCAGCGGCTTGGCCTCGGGAGGATGTGGCCAGTGGTTGCCGGCACTTCCTAAAACTGAGGAGCGCTTACACGGCTCGTCCTGACATTACTTCCTGGTACAGGGAGGTCTCCTAAGCCTAGGTATTGAGTACATTTCTACTAAGCTGTTATTAAACTTCATATGCTACACTTAGATGGCACTTGTGTTTACCTCTCATACAGTTTTTTTTGGGGGGTCTGTTGCTAAGACTGTGGCAATGTTTGCAATAAATCCCTATTTGCCAAAAAGGGTTGGTTCCTGCCTTTGATACCGGGGTATCGGATTGAAGTCCTTTCTCTCGGATGAGATCTTCTCTCATGAAGAGCAATATTCCACCTGTTCATCTCTTCCCCTTTCTCATCCTGGCAGGAAGAGGCTATTTAGACTTGGCTGTTTCTCTAAGCGAATATCGATAAATCCTACAAAGGGATTTGAATAGAGCTTGTTCAGTTTGGACTGCTTTGTTTTCTTTGCTTCCGTCCTCTGGTCAGGTGCATTCCGGACTTCAACTGATCCTAAAGCTCTCTTAGAGGGCAGATCTCTGCAGTCCCTGTCATACCCAATGTCTCCTGGGTGGACTAGCCCTTACTAATCCAATTCTTTGATGGTGGGTTGCATCTGAGACTCGGAAGAGAACCAAGTCTCACTAGGCAGAATTTACTTCTTGATCTCTGCTTTCTTGCTGGCTCCAGATGAGATCTGTTTGCAGTTCAGCCTGGGTAAAGACTGAGCTTTGAAGACATGCACTCTAAGGGCTAGCTCTTCAGCCAGGAAGTTTGCCAAGATCACAGCTTTAGACTAGGAAGGACCCTTTGGTGACTTACAGCTCCAAATAGGATCCCCTCCAGTCCAGGTGGAGTAAGGAGCCATGAGGTCAGTCTCTCTAGGTCTACATCCTCAACAGGAAGCTTGGCCAGAATCAGGGCTCCTAAGGCCCCTTGACTGCTTGCTGCTCCAGGTGGAATCTCTTTAAGTTCAGTTTTGAGTAAAGTCTCAGTCATGAAGGCAGCCTTTCTATGGGTTATTTTCCTCAGTCAGGAGATTGCCGGGATCTGGGCTTTGTGTCAAGAGGGATCCTTGTAGCTTTCTGCCCAGTACGGGTAGTGTTTATATCCATACTGGGTGGCAATCTGAGGTGGCTTTGGAAGTCAGTGAGATTTGTTCCTCCCATATGCAGGACCAACAAGAATAACTGGTTCCTGCCATGGATATATTAGGCTACTGTTTTGCTCAGAGTTTTAAGACATATTTGTCACTCTCTCTAGCAGAATCAGCTGGATGAAGATGTCATCCAGAATGTTTGCTGGATGGGTCATTCCAGCTAGTCATTAGGCTTATAAAGCTTAGAGCTTGGTTCCTATGGAAGTAGTCACCACAGACTCATCCAGAAGTGTGTAGGCTTCGTGGGCTTCCTGTGAAAGGGCACCAGGAATAGTTGGAGGATGACATATCTTCCATTAAAGCTGTTCTGGCTCTTTGTGGGGTGTAGCTAACTTCCTTATGCTGTCAATATCTAACCACAGGGTTTGTTGGCTATAATTGAAACCCTACGTTTCCGATATCCCACCCTTGTTTTTTGGGCTAGTTAGTTCCCAAACATATGCTGCTATGGAAGTCTGTCAGGAAAACTGAAAATTTGCTATCAAATACTTACCGGAATTTTCCTTTCCTGATGGACTCCATGGCAGCAGAAGTTCCCTCCCAGATTCATGAGTAGGCTAGTTATGGAACGCGGCCCCTGGCTCAGCCTGAAAATTTATGGGAGTGTGGTCTCATGGGGTAGGAGCGAGGGCCGGGGCTACCCAAAAGTAAACTGCCATGGAGTCCATCAGGAAAGGAAAATTATGGTAAGTATTTGATAGTAAATATTCCGTTATATGTGCCTGATCTATCAGTGTAGAGAGTTACCTGATAACCTTTACCTTCTGAATTTCTAAGTACCTACCTGCTAACCTTAAACTTTTGAATCCCTGTTTCTTATTTTGGTGGAATAGTATCATTCACTTTACAGCTGATGCTCACTGGTTTGCCTAAAAATATAATGCAATTGAAATGCTGTATCTGTGCAGGCTTACGTATTTCGTTTTTATTTGTTCCATCTGTGTCTGCAGGTCTTTTCACATCTTTCCTTTGTAGTAATGCATGCTAAAACCCATTTTTCAAAATGGGTCACTGTGATGCGCGGTAACAAGCAGTATGTGTTCATTGCAGTGCTTTGTTATTCAATTTAAATGCCAGCTCAAAGCACATCAGCAGTAGACCTAAACCCACCTGTGACCTGTGCTATAGCCCACCACAATGCACAGACATGAATACCCTAAATGTCTGCCATGTTTCAATTCTTACACGACCCCATTTTGTGACTGGTTCTCTGTACTTTGCAAGAAATTCCAGATTCATTTTCAACCTTGGCAGTCCACACTGGCTGAATTTCCTTGGCTTGACCCCATACATAAACATAATAAACTACAGAATCAAATAACACAATTAAGTCAGCAGGTTAAATAATCAAGAAAAATCCAAAACTCAGAAAGCTGACACATTGTGAAGTAACTGACAAGTAAGGATGCAATTATATTTGTGGTGCTGTTCTATATGTTAGGCTGCAGAAAATCACAGGAACCTTTAAAATCCAACTTTAATATGCAGTCTGAGTTACAAATTAATGCAACGCATGTTTATTTGGCTAGTATTGCAAATTATTGGCCTCATAGAACATAATGATAATGTGTAATACCTCATATTACCTCAAGGGCTGCCTGCTTTAATATGCCATATTTAATTGTCTAGTCCAGGAGCACACAAAAAAGGCACAATAAAAAAATGTGCATTATAGAAAACCTTTCCTGAAAAAGACATGTAGGCCGCCATTGCTAACTTCCTTTTTTGAAAATACTGCCGTCTGGCTTTAATGTGGACCATCTGGCTTCAATACTTTTAGTCATTGATCAGGTGCAAGAATGCAGATAAGAACTTACCATTTTACCTGATAAGTCAGTGCTTTTTGGCTTTTTTCAGTGCTGTTAGAAACACCAGACCAAGCTCTAGAGACTGTTATTTGACCTGGATTTTTCAGGTAGTCTCACAAAACCTCATGAAGGAACCATCCAAACAATTTTTTTTGCCCTAAAAAATTCTTGTTAAGTTGCTATATCTTCAGACAAAAGAGTGACAGAGCTTCAAGCATTATCCAACAAAAGGTCATCCACAGATTCCTTTCTCAATACATCTTATTCAGGCACAGCCTTCCCTTTCTGTCTAAAGAAATATGTAATTTCCAACAGGTGTGAATACTTCTTGGTAATCTTTTTTCCTGACGCCAACATGGCAGGATACTAGTTATAGAGCTCCCCCTCCACTTCCTCAGGACTAGTGAATAGCATTAAAATGGAGTAGTTAGCTCCCCCCCCATTCTTCTTTTTTTTTTCCCCATACCTCAACGCACCAATTAAGAAGTAAGCAGTATTATGTTCCCCAACTCTGTCTCAGTGCAGGATCTGGTTGGGATCTGCCTCTCCCATTGCCCATTCCCAGTGCTCGGGCTGCTAAATGCGCTAAATAGCCTGGGAGGTCTTTATGTAGGTCTTGTTGGGACCTGGCTGGGTTTGTGTCCTGGTTGGGCAGGCAGATGAACTCAATGGTGCTTCTTGTTTCTAGGCTGTGAGACGCTGAGCTGGCACTCCTTTGAAAGCTTACAAAGTGCTTGGAGGTAAATGAAGGGGAGACGAGTGCTTCCTTCTAATGTAGTGCTTTTCCAGCTGCATGTGTGTTATGTTTGCAAGAACACCAGAACTCCCACTGTGAGCCAGTCCAGCCTAGGAGGACTCCCATATGGAGAAGTCATTGTAGGACAAGGCAGGTGGATATGTTTTATAAAGAATCCTTCTGGTCAGATAAAGCCCTGTGTAACATCAACAATTACTGCTCTTTATTTACAGCTGGTCTCTAGTATTTCATGGTGGAATGACATGGAGTCACCATGGGAAACACACATGTAGGCAGGAAGTGGCTGCAAAGAGGCCGCAGATTATCAGCAGCACTAAGATACTTCTTTCATCCTTTTTTGGGATTTATTTAAAGTGTCATTAAGGGCCCATTCACACCAGAAACTGTATGTGAATCACACAGGAAGGTTGTGCGGTTCCTGTACAATTCACAAGCAGTCCTATAAATGAGATTCCTCTTGAGACTACTGAGAGAGAGCATAACAGTAATTTCCATTCTTCTGTTCTGACCGCGGTCTCTGGTTTCCTTTAGCGATCCACCTCAGCATGCAGCAACCAGTTCCCTTTCCAGTTTTCCTCCTAGTACAAAATAATTTTTCCTCATGGGATCTTTTGGTTCTATTGGATTTCCTATTAAGTCATCTGTTCGTTCCAACCGAGCAATATTCACTTTGGGACATTACCGACAAGGACGTTTTTTTGACGGCTATAACCTCAGGCAGAAGAGTTTCCGAACTTCAGGCCCTTGGGAACTACGATCTGTAGACCATTTTGTCAAAGGTAGCACCATTCTTCCACCAGACAGGCATTTGGGCTTTGCCCAATTTCCTGGAGGAGCACTCAGGAAAGTTAGAAGTTAGACCTTTCCAGAACATTAAAAAAATATTTATCTCCTAATATATGTCACGCCTCTTCATACCAGTCTGCCTAATATTTTCTTACTTCTGCACAATTTCGCTTCCTTATCGGGACCTCAAGTTAATCACACTAAATCCCATGCACTAAATGTTTCACTGTCACACTCGGTTCAACGGTCTTTGGCAACTAACTTCTCATTTCAGTGGTCACCCTCTCTTCTCTATTTAGGGTTTAATTTAACCTCGATTTACCGTACATTATATATGGCTAATTATCCCTCCCTTATCAGATCACAGATTATGGAATCATGGGAAAAGTCTATGATCTCTCGGTGGGGCCGCATTCACACGACCAAGATGACCCTTCTTTCGAAACTCCTGTACGCTTTCCGAGTCCTGCCTGTTTCACTCCCCCCACATATCTTGTGTACTTTGCAATGTCATATTCCTAAATTTGTCTGGGGTTCAACCAGACTGAGATTGAATCAGTCAGTGCTATACAAACAGAAGCGTGCAGGGGGGATTGGGAGTTCCAAATTTGATACACTACTATAAAGCAGCGCAAATTGCACCTCTGATACAGCAATTTGCTGGAGAGTCGTCTCTTTTGTGGACATGCATTGATCTAGTGGATCTAAGCCTTTAAACCTTATTTTGTCTCACTCGCTAGCAATTTGGAATTCTGTTCAATATTCCGCAGGGCTGCTTTCACCTCATCTACCTCTTTTGGAGGTTTTCAATTGCCCATGGTTTCCTGCAGGATTGGATGACCCTTATAGCTTTCATTGGTTGTGCTCTAAGGGCTTGACAACAGTCCATTCTTTTCTCACATCCAGAGGTGTATACACTTTACAGCAGCTTCAGGAGAATTATGAAGCACCTGCCCAAGAGAGATACCATTAAATCCAAATTTGCCACTACCTAGATTCTCTAGTTAGAAATTATGACAGTTTCTGACCTTCGACTGCGTTTGAAACCAGATGCCGTTCTCAACCGACTACTCAGGGCCTAGTTTCGTTGCTTTATTCTTCTCTTCTGAGAGCCTGTAATATTCAAGCCCCTCATACTGTGCATAATGGGAGGCATATTTAGGAGCCCTTTAATCCCCTGAGGACTGGACCAAGATGTGAGAGGCTCTTTTTCAGTCCTGCCATAACGTTATAGCGCTAGAGGATTCAAAGTTATGTCCAGATGGTATTACACCTCAATGAGAATTGCAAAATACCTTCCTACGTATCCAGAGTTGTGTTTTTGGGGATGTTCTGATCAGGGCCATATGAAACACATATGGTGGACATGCCCCAAAGCTAAAAGGCTGTGGATCCGGGTGTACACTTTGGTCAATACGCTCTTTCATTCTGATATACGCAATGATTTGAGGGAAGCTCTACTTCATAAGCCCATCTTGGAGTTAATGAAACGTGAATGTATCTTGGCAAGATACATGTTTATGGCTACTAAACAAACCATTGCAAAGGCGTGGAAAACACCTCTCCCTTTTCTTTTGAGAAGGTGAAGCAACGGGTGCATGGTACGTTGAGGAACAAAAAGGTTACAACGATACTCGCAGACACTAGGGACACATTTCATAGGTTTTGGCAACCTTGGTTGGACGAGTTTCCAGTGACAAGCCCGTCTTCCCACTTTTTGGATCTTTAGGTAATTTTGTTGAGCCCACTGGTGGCGGCCTTGGATTACTTGGGGTGGGGCTTCTTTTCTCTTTCATGACTCTCTTCTTCTTGGTCTTCTACTCTTACGCTTCTTTTCTGTTCTTTCTTTTTTTTCTGTTTCTTCTTTTTTTCTTCTTATGTTTAGTTTGTTATGGAGTGTGGAGTTTGTTACTGTTTTCTGGCCACATTTTTGGGGTCAATTTTTCTCCCCTTGTTTCTCAAAATTATTTTTATATAGATATATTCTTTATTTTTTTTTTTTTGGTCTTTGAGAGGATTCTCTGACTTTATTCCATATACAAACATAGGTCAATCTCAGGTATTGTATAATATTGGCTACATGATGGTCTATTGTTTGCCTAGCATACGTTCTAGGCTTTGATCATTGAGAGCTATAAGGTTTGTTATTACCCCATAGACCATAAAGATAACGAGGCATGCTCACCTGATTACCTTTTGTCTTTGTTTGAAGCTACTAGCTACACCATATAAGAGGCCTACTTGCCTGTGGTATGTATGTTATCCTCTTCAAATTACTGGGTTTGGCGTCTGTTCACTGTTTTGTGAGTCTACCTTTATTCAATAAAAAATATTGTGAAAGAAAAAAATATGTATCGGCTACCGCTCCCTTCAGGTCATCAGATAAACAGTCCATAATCCCAGCTGGGAAACACAGAGGAAAAGAGGCTACCGCAAGGACCTTGGCAAGCCGGATTGTAAATCCTATATGCAGAGAGTACAGTGCAAGGGGTTGTGAACTTTCCTCAGTGGTGACTGCACACTCTACCAGGGCGAGGGCAACCTTATGGGTAGCCTGTTTGAATGTGTCAAAAAAGACTATCTGTATGGCAGGGTCATGGTCTTCCCAGAATACTTTCCTAAGACATTATAGAGTGGACCCTGGGGCATTGTTGTCTGTAGACTTTGGTAGAAGAGCATCCAATCTTCTGTCATGTTATAAATAATATAACAAACCTGCACGCCACTATGCAATGTGTGTACAATTATGTGTAAGTAAATAAAAAAGCTGCTGACACTATTCACAATCCCATAAATGTGTTGCAAAGAATATTAAAAGTTAACAAACTGTGCAGCGCTATAGTGCTCATTAACACATCAATTACTATGTGCAAATAAATAATGTAAACGAAAACCAAATTATATAAAATTGCATATATCAAAACAGAACAAAACAGTTTAAAATTCCTGCAATCAAAACAAAAACGAAAGTGTCCATGCAAAATAGAGCAAACAGCCTTCTCCACATGAAAAAGATTCACACAGGGGTGTTTTTTTCCATCTGCTCCTTTAGTGCTCAAAAAATTGGTGAAAACATCACCACAAAGTGCTCCCCCCTGATGTAACGCGACCACTACAGCCAAGTAGGGTAAAACACAGCTTTTTAGCCTCTCCAGGGCTGCAACATAGCACATTCCAAGCCTCCTCTCCAGTAACTACTCTTAGATGGCCCGTATCATCAACAGTATGCACAAAAAGAGAATCTAATAGTGCTTATATCCTTTAAAAAATAATTTATTGTCATAACAAAAGCACAAGGTACTCACATTTCACTGGTGCTTCACCAATAGTTCCTAATGTCTTCATCGTCTGTGCTCCTCCCCTAGGCATGTCGACATAGGGTCACGTGTCTTCTTCAGGGAAATTTCTATTGGACGTGCAGGCTGTCAATGTGTTTATTGGTTCGAGCGTAATTTTCTTGGAGATCACAGGCGTCGCCATTTTATTATAGTCTGTCTAGTTCATTATATAGAATATAACGTGCTCAATCTATAGTTTCATCCAGAGAAAAATTACTAATCACAACAAACAGATGGTGATACTCAAGCTTGTGTGTTTTAAAAGGACCTCCAACAACGTTTACAGGATATATATAAAAAATACTTTTTTATTTTAATTGTAGTATTTTCTTTTCCTTATGTTAATATTTTATGGGAGTTTTTAATATATTTTTTATCATATTGCCACCCATTATACAATATATTCATACGGCAACCAAAGGAACCTGCATGTGGAATGCATAGACCTTTGTGAAATTGAGTGTAATAGACAATGGTTACATGAAGGGAAGCTATCTAGTGATTAGGCGTAAGTTACGGGAGTTTCTTTCTTTTTTATACATATCCTGTAAACGTTGTTTGAGGTCCTTTTAAAACACACAAATCTCCAAGCAAATGGCGCACGATCCTATAACTACATTGACCCGCACGTACAATAGAAATCCCAGAGGAAGACACGTGAGCCTGTGTTGACACGCGTAGGGGAGGGGCATGGACGGTGATGACACCAGGAATTATTGGGGGGCTAGTTTGCTGGCTAAAGTGTTTGCAAGGTTTGTGGGGAGTGAGGGAGAGACCTCTAACAATGGAGTTTTTTTTATGCCTGTTATAGACTGGTGCACTGGAAGCACCAGTGAAATGTGAGTACCTTGTGCTTTTGTTATGACAATAAATCATTTTTAAAGGATATAAGCACTATTAGATTCTCTTTTTATGCATACTGTGGATGATACTGGCCATCTAAGAGAAGTTACTGGAGAGGAGGCTGCGAATGTGCTATGTTGCTGCCCTGGGGAGGCGAAAAAGCTGTGTTTGATCCTACTTGGCTGTAATGGTCGCATTACATCAGGTGAGATTACTCCTTAAGGGGGGGGGGGAGCACTTCTTGGTGACTCAGTTGTTTTCACTAATTTTTGAGTACTAAAGGAACAGATGGAAAAAAACACAGTGAGAATTTTATTCACGTGGAGAAGGCTGTTTCCTCTATTTTGCATGGACACTTTATTTTTGTTTAGATTGCACGAATTTGAAGCTGTTTTGATATATGCACAGTTTAAATATTAATGTTATCAATAAATGTATTTTGTTTGAAAGCAGTACCCACCCTGTCAGATAATCATTTATCACTAGTATGCTGCCATGTTGGCATCAGGAAAACCAAAAATGTTATCAAATACTTACCATAATTTTCCTTTCCTGATGCCAAACCATGCAGCATAGGAGCCCCACCCTGTACATTTCAGTATGTGGCTTGTTACAAAGAATGGGGGGGGGGGGGGACTAACTACTCCTTTTGTTATGCTATTCACTGGTCCTAAGAGGCCAAGAGGCGGAGCTCTATCACTAGTATGCTGTCATGGTTTGACGCCAGGAAAGGAAAATTATGGTAAGTATTTGATGCAATTTTCAGTTTTTCTAATCCATTAAAGTGTATCTAAAACCAAAACCATAAATGTAAAATATTGCAGTTTACTAGTCCTTGGTGTGGTGGCTGCATTTGTTTTCTTTTTCAAGATTCTTTGCTTTATTTTCACCTAATAATCCTGCAAATACCACACTTCTTGTCCCTTTGTGGCTATGTCACTCCTTTACTGTACTTCACTGTTCACTATGGATGGAGACATGGTTGTCACCTTAGGCTTCACTCCAGATAGGATGACAAACATATCTGCATCTCTTTTTACATGGAGGATAGCGCAATTGGTAGTTTTTAGAACATAACTTGGATGGAAGACATTCTTTGGTGTAGCTAATGGGAGGTGACAAGGACATGACATTCCTGGCAAGATCAATGGGTACTTTCTGTACTTACTGAAAATGTTCTTAGCTTTAAATGAGACAAAGTCCTGTAGACTTCCATCATTCAATCATCTTCAAACAAATCATTTTTTTGATTTGGTATTCCTTGCTAAGTAAAATTTCACCCTAGAACTCTTTCACCTCTGGTACAACATGTTCCCCTACCCCCGCCTGGACGTGGGAGGTCAGGACGTGGTGGTAGGGGCAGGGGTAGAGGTAATAGACAACATCATGCCCCCCCTTGGGGCCAAGAAACCTGGAGGGGATATGAACAACCGTCTGAGGATAGATACATAACCCAGCACCCTGATAATGGATAGATTGGGTATGAGGACAGCCCCGGGAGGCTCAGTCATACACGTCTAGACACACCTCATTACGAAAGGAATCCCGAACCGCCAAACTCATATCAATGGAACTATGGTGACAATAGGCCAGTGAATGGCAATGCGTCCTATAGTTCCCATGATAAGGGACAACGTTTTTTTCCCGAAGGGAAAAACAAAAAACGAGGAATAGACAGAAACGAGGGTCCCGAGGCGGGAGGCGGCTCAGGTCTAAAAAGAAGACGGGTGTGACGGACCAGGGTCTCTTTAACCTGAGCGGAAAGACTTTAAGTGATGAGGAGAAAATAGTATTAAACACAGGCATGAAATTTGTCTCACCTCGAAATTTTAATAAATTCAATGTCTTTGTG
Organism: Pelophylax lessonae; assembly: GCF_965119305.1. NCBI lineage: Eukaryota > Metazoa > Chordata > Amphibia > Anura > Ranidae > Pelophylax > Pelophylax lessonae. Next base: position 554,270,765 of record NC_138769.1, on the reverse strand, counting down.
GACATCCACAAGTATATCAGAAAGCTGAATATACAGAGGTACATTACATCAAATCCAGTTAGGAATATTATTCCCAATTCAGAAGGGATCCAACATTCGAAGTTGGCTAATGCGTCCCTTTTCAACCCTAAAGGTAAACTTTCTCATTCTCTCAATGTTTTTAGAGAAGTGGTTCTTTCTAAATTAGAGAGAGCCAATTGTAGGAAGGTTTACACCGATCCTAGACTTAAAGCTGGAATGGATTCCCTTAAGAAACAGAATGACATCATCGTCCGCCCTGCGGACAAGGGAGGGGGTGTTGTTATTCTAAGCCGGGATGACTACTATGCAGAGATGTCTAGGATCCTTTCGGATACCGACACATACCGCTTACTCCCCAATAATCCTACCACAGCATATAAAAAAGAATTGACCAGGTTGGTGGAGGGAGGTTATCAACAGAAGGTTCTGAATAAGAAAGAGAAGGCCTTTCTTGTTACGACGGCACTGCAAATCCCTGTTATCTATTACCTACCGAAGGTCCACAAGGAGGGGGTGTTGTTATTCTAAGCCGGGATGACTGCTTACCTATAATACATCTCTGGTAAGGAGGCAAGCCCTTTTGGTGGCGGGATCTTCAGTCGCGAAGCACCAGACACAGCACTTTGTTTCCATTTGATTTATCACCTTGATTGAGAGCACCATTTGGAATTGAACATTTTGAAATAATTTTGGGACTTTGTTGTTTTTAAATTTGTGCACTTCCTACACGTGTTATATTCACGGTATTGTAGAAGATCACCTTTTTTGACACCTTGGTTCCCATTTGACAATAACATATTTTGTACATTACACTTTTGTTTTGTATATTTGTTATGTACATTGTGATTCAATATATAGCGCACCTTTATTTATTTAATTTATTCACACTATACACAGTTCAGGTAGCAGCTTTGAGTTATCAGCGCACCCAATTATCACGATACAGCATCTCTATATATGATCATCTCTCATGACCATGGATTACATGCTGTTGAATATTTTTTACAGAAGGATGCCTCTTTGCTCAGTATACAACGGAAATTTATCCTTGACCTTCTTGACTATGCCATGAACCATAATTTTTTTGGGTTCCGAGGCTCCCACTATGTCCAGTGTAGGGGTGTGGCCATGGGGGCTAAATTTGCCCCCTCTATGGCCAACCTCTTCATGGCTGAGTGGGAAGAGAAGGCTATTTACTCCCAGGCAATTCCAGAATTACTTTACTGGGGCCGCTATATTGATGACATACTGGTGATTTGGGGTGGTGACAAGATATCTTTGGAATCTTTTTTCCATACATTGAATGGGAATGATAGGGGTATCGCTCTGAGTTATGAAATTAGTGAGCAGGTTATCCATTTTTTGGATTTGAATATCAGGATTCGGGATGACAAGTTAGTTACCTCCACTTTTTTCAAAGATACCGACCGTAACGGTTACATTAACCTGAAGAGTTGTCATCATAAACCATGGCTCAAGGGGGTACCAAAGAGCCAATTTCGTAGTTTGAGGCGGAATTGTACTCTTGTGCAAGATTTTTTGAGAGAAGCAGAGATTCTCAAGAAACGCTTTTTGGATAAGGGTTATAAGTCAGACGAACTGGAATCCATTATCACATCTGTGGCTAATATGGATAGGAATCAGATTTTGAATCCCCTTGAAGGAAACCCCACATTCCAATCAATCTCAGGCCCCAATTGAGAAGTTTTCATCTAGATTTACCTTTTTCACAACCTACTCATCACAACATTATGTTGTAAGAAAGATCCTGTTTAAACATTGGGATATTCTTAAAAGTGATCGAATATTGGGGCCCATTATACCCGATGTTCCTCCGGTCATTTATAGGGGTGCCCCTCCCCTTAAATTGCAGATAGCTCCCAATGTTTTAGAACCCCCAAAGAAACTTACCTTCTTCTTTGACAGGAACGTTTTTTTTCCTTGTAGGAAATGTGGGGTATGTTCTATCAACTCCCACAAGAGTAGAAGGTATACCCATTTCTGTTCTAATGTTACCAACAACACTTATGAAATTGCCTGTTTTGCCACCTGCTCATCACAAAAAATGTCATCTATATGATAACATGGCCGTGTGGTCTCCACTATGTTGGGCGAACCATAAGAGAATTCAGGGTAAGAATGAACGAGCATATAAATAACATCCGTAGGGGCTTCCCTAAACATAATCTTTCCAGACATTACGATCAACATCATGGTAGAAACCCCCCGGTACATCATTTATAGTGATTGACCAGTTTACATATAACTGGAGGGGCAGCCACTTGCGTAGGGATATCTCACAACTCGAGACCAAGTGGATCTATCAGATCAAGTGTTTTAAACCATTGGGCCTCAATGTCGATTTGGACATTAATTTGTTTATTAATAACAGTTGATCATATATTGCTTTCTGATCTTTTTCATATAACCAAGTGCTTTCCTCCTATTTTTCTACCCTTGAATATATATTTTTTGTATTTTTCTAGGATTTTTATCCTATATTATGTATTTGCAGCATTGTAGTCTTTTACTATGTATATTTGTTAGTCCTTTTGGCTTACTTGTTCCAGGTTGTTGTTTTTTTAAAATATTTTTATATTAATATTAATATTATATTTCATTAATATTTTTTTGATTAAAGTCTTTTTTACATATTGCTCTTATCTTAGATCTATTATTGGGGCATGATAGTCCTAATTTAATAAATTATTATATTGTTTAAAAGTATTTTTTCTTATTTTTTCACCAGGATTTTAAATGGATCATCTAGAATTTATTAGCAAGCAGCTTTATATTTATATAGTGGGTTCTCTTTAGAACTAGTGCTTGCGTTCTCCTATAGGGGTTTTTGCTCCTTTTTTGCAATTTTTTGGTTGCCTAATTATAGTTTCAAATATGCATTACCTTTATTGATTATTTCAGATATTCTTGCCTTCCGGAGTGCCTGTATTCCGGTGTAACGTTAAAAAACCATACCCCGTGAAGAAACCATACCCTCGTCACTTCCTGTGTGAAACAGCTGAGCAGCGCAGCAGTGCACATGCTCAGAGCCCCGGAGACGTAACTGAACAGCAAAGAAGATCACAAGTGCGCATGCTCGGAGGGTAGGAAATTATCACGGCACTGTGTGAAATGTCATACTTGCGGCGGTATCATTAAAACAGTTCGGCTGCAACTTCAAACATCTGCTCTCCTATCGCTGTCACTTTCCTGATCTCCCCTAATAAATATATAAGCGGCGGCGGGTGTATGAGATGTAAATGACGCCGATCTTGGTTTCGTGATCCGCTTTTATATTTATTAGGCGAGATGAGGGAAGTGAGAGGGGAAGGAGCGGAGATGACTGATGTTGCAGTGGAGCTGTTTTAATGTAACGGCGGCAAGTGTAAGTACCGTGAGAAATCCATACCCTCCGTAGGTGCACCGGAAGTGACGAGGGTATGATTTTCTCACGGGTATGGTTTTTTCACGGAACACCGGGTTGCGGTTCATCCAAGTGACTCTTGCAGCCCAAAGGGTCTACTTCCTGTTTGGGTTCACCCATGTGACCTTTGTGGCTCAAAGGGTTTCACTTCCTGTTCCGGCTCAAAGGTTTTCACTTCCTGTTCCGGAGTACATTACAGCTCAGTTCTGCCATTGGATATCGAGCTTGGTACTTCCTGTAAGCCGGCCTATTTAATTAACACTCGGCAGATGGTATAGACCACTCCCCCTGATGACGCAAGTGTTTTGCGAAACATGTAGGTGGAGTCTACCATCAGCCTGAAGTCAGCAAGCCGAGAGGATCTCTTTCCAGCTGTATTTTGATTGTTACAAACACCCTGTTTGCATTGTCCAGTTCGTTTTTAGCCATGTCTTGGTGAGTGCAATAAAACCTTTAAATATATCTGTTTGGTTTGACATACTGCACTATTGGTCCTCTTTTCCTTTTTGTTCTTGGCATTTACACTACTTGGACACTATTGGGAATCCTGACATGCCATCTGGTAATGAGAATCTGTGATCGATCCTATTACCCCTGGTGGGATCCGCTCCTTCTTTGGAATTGTACAACTGCGTTTTTGATCGCTGTGAAAACAGTGATCCACTTCATTTGGTAAGAGACCATCTTAGCATGCGGTGTAAGTGTAGGACACTTTGAATTTCAACTTTGTACATTAAGGGTGCTGTTTACATAAATTTATCTACACTTCGGATGTTTTCAGTTTATGCGTTTTTGTGGACTATTCATCATTGTGCATTTTAAACCATTGCATTTTGGATTTCTGCATTTTGGTGGAGGTGTAGGACACTTTGAACTGCTTATTCAATCTTGCATATCATAGGTGTTGTTTTATACATATTAATCTCCACTTTGGATATTTTCAGTTCATGTGTTTGTGTGGACTTTTCAGTATTGTGCATTTTAAATCAATTGCATTTTTTAATTTTTTTGCGCTGCATTTTATTTTATCTTACCACATTCATTAAGCTGCATGGATAATACTCATGTGAAGTGCAACTTCTTTGCAAATCACACAACATTTTTGCCTTCAGTAAGGCTCCTTTCATACTGGTACACTTTTAACACACTTTTCCAGGGCGACAAAATCACATTAGATCCTATGTAACTGTTCACACTGCAGGTGTGCTGTGCTTTGTCGTGCATAAATAATAAAGACTATTGAAACAGAAAAAAAAACTTTCAGTTATTAATGTTGCGTTAATGTTTCTTCTAAAACCATCCCTATGCACTTATGTTTGTTATGTACTAATAAACATGCTTGTTAAAATAGGCTTGTTAAAAAATTAAGAAAAAATACTGAAACAAAAAAAGCCCTGCATGCTGCAGCTTTGGTGCAGTTTTTCAAAATCACACCAAAAAGCCACCTTCTCTTTTAAGTAAATGGGAACACATCAAAAGCGTATCAGTGTAATAGTCCATAAGCTGCTCAAAAGCGCAGCAGTGTGAAAGGGCCCTAAACCAACCCCAGGGTGTCTTTATAACCCACTCCCCAGACCTACCTATGATCACTTTACAGCATTCCTTCTTTTGTTACAGCCACTGTAAAGTACCCTGTATAATATTCTTGTCAAAGGTCTTTGACAGTATTCCAGCCTGGTGATTGGCATCAGCACTCCATCACATGCTTGTTAGCAGGTTGAAATAGCCAGATAGGTGCCTCTGCCGGAAGGGTAAGAGTTAATGCCTTTTCTGGTTCTTTGGTTTAGGCGGGTTCTTCTCTGGGTCCAGCCCGCTAATCCTGTGATAAATAAAAATATTGGACAGTGGTCCCAAGACACCAGCACTGAAGAATGCCTCTGAAGGACTTACATTTGCATGAAAATACCTCTGAAGGACTATATTTGCTTGGACTTCACCTTTGCAGGTATGCCGGGGCAGCACAAGTCTGTAGTTAGGATTAGGTATGTAGGAAAGGCCCTGTACTTGTATGTTGGACTTTGGAAAGTTAATTTTAAATTTCTTAAGTAAAGTATTGAAATGTTGTCCCTGTCTGGTCTGAAGTTACTGAAAGGGGTGTATTGCAATTGGCACATATAGTTCACTGAGTGGGTCTTAACACACAGGGGTATGAAGATATTGGTGTGGAGTGAAATAGTGTCAAAACACACATGGTTACCTGGGGTAATGGAAGTTTAACAAGCAGCCTGTCAGTGGCGTGTACCTGTTATAGATGGAACGTCCTCTAGCCGCTGTCAGCACTCCTTCCGCCAGCAGTCTGTCTCTCAGAGCAGGGGGAGTGGATTTGTTCTCCAGAGGTTCCCATCCTGTACGGAGGTACTGAAGCTCAAGAATTAAGTGCACATGTGGAGCCTGCGCAGAGAGCATGGCGGTGCCAACTCCGCTACTGGGGGGAAGTTGTGGAAAACACTGGATAGGTGGATGTGGACAGAGCTCAGCATGTCACTTCTAAATGCAGAATACATAGAAGGTGTGCATTGTTATGGGGACCCAAGAGTTAACTGGAAAACAGTTGTAGTGCAAGTGTACAGGGTGTATGCCTTAAGGTGGAGTATTCCCCCACGACAGCCTCAGCCTTGTCCCAGGGCATTGATGAAGATAACACAAAGTAAGATGGCACAAAGTGAAGGAACCCCATGTTAACAAAGTGACCCTGTACAAGGTGTCTAGAGTAGTCCAGAAGAACCCACCAGGGGAAGGAGGATGTGAGATCACCCTGTCACCCTGACCTGTCCCACATGCTTCCATATACGTTGAAGCACTAGTTTTTTCAGTGGCTGCTACAGAGTCTCTTTAATCTGTGCTCAAAAATTTCAGACACCCCGTTTTTTGCTGGTCCAGTACTTGAAAACTGGGGTTAATAATACTGTAATTAATCTGAGAGTCCAAGCTGTCAGCATTTATTACAGCTGTTATCTAGGGTTCATCACCTCACTATTCCCCTTCCTCTTAGATTTGTTACATATGTACTGTCAAGGCTGAATGTCAGAGAAACCTTCAGCTGCAGACTGGTCATCACATGACAAGCACCACATGACTTCCACATGACTTCCTGGCTGCCTATAAAAGCTGAGCAAGTGCTCAGAGGAATTGCTGGTTTGTCTTTCAGCTTCCTGTACCTGAGTTCCTGTTTCCTGTGTGATCGTTTACCTGCTGTGACCCGGATTGACCCTGACCTGCTCTGCTCTTCTCCTGGACCCGACCTTGGCTTGTTTTACGGACTTTGCTTTTGCTTACCTGTGTTTGACCCTCTGCCTGCGACCCGGATTTACCTTCAGTCTCCTGTGCCTTGACCCTCTGCTTGTGACCAAGTCTTGTCTCCTATCTCCAGTGCCTTGACCCTCAGCCTGTGACCTGGATTGTCTGCTTACCTGTGTTTGACCCTCAGCCTGCTCCGGACTTTTACTGCTGGATCCTGATCAGTCTCTGCTCCAGCTCTACAGGACCTCCACGCAAGCTCTACCCTGCCTGCTGGTAGCTTGTGCCTCTTTGTGCCATCCACCCTCTGTATCACCTCCAGAGGGGCGGAGTGCGCTTAGTCGCAACAGCGAACCGCTCTCGGCATCTCGGCCTCGGTGAGTACCTCTATTCTGATAGTACAAACCAGCCATGTCAGAGGCCGACAGAGCGCGTTCTCCTCTTGAGATCCTGTGCCAGCAGGTCACAACCCTCACTGATGCAGTCCAGAAACTGCAGGAAGGCTATGCCCAGATTGACGGTCGTCTCCAGCAACTTTCAGGGTCATCTGCATCAACAGCCGCAGCCCCTGCGCCCACCAGCGGAGCCTCCTCTTCTCAAGTTGCATCAAGCCCCACAGTGATCATGGCTACCCCTGAGCCCAGGGTTCCCACACCGGAGCGTTTTTCAGGCGATCGCAAAAAGTTCCGGGCCTTCAAAAATGCATGCTCCTTGTACTTAGCCCTTCAGCCCAGGACTTTTTCGTCCGAAGTAGTTAAGGTGGGATTTGTCATCTCCCTGTTGACCGAAGAGCCGCAGGCCTGGGCCCACAGCCTGATGGAACAGAGGAGCTCTCTTCTGAACTCTTTGGACCTTTTCTTTGAAAGTATGTCTCAACTATATGATGACCCCCAACGCACCGCTACTGCAGAAGCCGTGCTACACTCCCTGTCCCAAGGAAAGTGACCAGTGGAGGACTACACTGCTGAATTTCGAAAATGGTCAGCTGACACAGGGTGGAACGAACCCGCTCTTAAATACCAGTACCGCCAGGGGCTGTCAGAAGCTTTGAAAGATGAGTTGGCCAGGATTGAAGCCCCTGCCACTTTGGAGGATTTAATCCAATCCGCTACCAAGCTAGACAGGCGCATGCGCGAGCGGCGCTCTGAGCGCTCCCAGGGTCCCCGACCTAGTTGGATGCTTCCTAAACCTTCTCCCGTTCACCCATCCTTTCCAGTGACTCCTGTCACCTCTGCTCCAGAGGCTGAGCCCATGCAGCTTGGATTGGTCCGTGCTCCTCTTACCCCTGAAGAGAAGCAACGACGGCGACAGGCCAATCTCTGTCTGTACTGTGGGGGAACTGGACATTTTCTGCGTACCTGCCCCGTGAGACCCAGTAAGTCACGCTCGCAGTTTTTTATGAACTTTCAGAACCCTGATTTATCCCAGACTTATGTCACCCTCTCTGTCTCCTTACAGCTAATGGAAAAGGAAGTTCATCTACCAGCAATTATTGATTCCGGAGCCTGTAGTTGTTTTCTAGACACTTCACTGGCCCAAAAACTGCACATTCCACTGCAAACCAAAGAACAAGGCCTCCAAGTCTACCTGGCTGATGGGTCTCTCCCTCGCTCTGGATTTGTCACACAACAGACAAGGCCCATCCTTGTCACCACGGACTCCGGCCACCAGGAGCTTCTAAGCTTTGACATCATCTTCTCCCCCATGTTCCCCATCATTTTGGGGCTCCCCTGGCTACAGGCACATGAACCTGACATCAATTGGAACAAGAAGAAAGTCTCCTTTTCCTCTCCCTACTGTTCCCAGCATTGCCTTCCTCCAGCTCCAGCCGCCTGTTTAACCTTAGCACCTACACCTGACAATCTCCAGCACGTCCCTCCGGTATATCTTGAATTTAGAGATGTCTTCGATAAACAAAAAGCTGATTGCCTACCACCTCATCGGTCTTACGACTGCCCCATTGATTTGCTACCTGGTTCTGAAATACCCTTTGGCCGTATCTTTCCACTATCAGAGACTGAACTAGCGGCTCTTAAAACGTATATTGATGAGAACTTGGATAAGGGTTTCATTCGTCCATCATCTTCACCGGCCGGAGCCGGCATCTTCTTTGTGGAAAAGAAAGATGGTTCCCTAAGACCATGCATAGACTATAGAGAACTGAACAAAATAACGATAAAAAATCGCTATCCTCTTCCACTTATCCCAGAGTTGTTTCAGCGTTTCCGTTCTGCCCGAATCTTCTCCAAGTTGGATCTGCGAGGTGCCTATAACCTCATCCGAATCAGGCCTGGAGACGAATGGAAGACTGCCTTCAGGTCCAGGTTTGGACATTATGAATATTTGGTAATGCCCTTTGGGTTGTGTAACGCCCCGGCCACATTTCAGCACCTGGTAAACGACATCTTTCGAGAATATCTGGACAATTTCCTAGTTGTTTACCTGGACGACATTCTTATTTTTTCTGCCACCATTGAGCTACACCGGGTTCATGTAAAGACAGTCCTTGCAATTCTCAGGAGACACAAATTGTACCTTAAAGCAGAGAAATGCGAATTCGAAAAATCTGTTGTGCAATTCCTAGGCTTTATCATTTCTACCAACGGGGTCGCAATGGATCCACAGAAGGTCAAGGCAATTCAGGAGTGGCCGGCTCCAGTAGACAAAAAGGGGGTACAGCGGTTTATCGGATTCGCTAATTTTTACCGGAGGTTTATCGTTGGCTTCTCATCCATTGTTGCACCCATCACCCAACTAACCCGCCAACATAGTCGTTTTCAGTGGTCCCAAGAGGCCCAGGAAGCTTTTACCAAGCTCAAAGCCCTGTTCACCTCTGCACCAATCCTACGGCATCCGGATCCAGCCCTGCCATTTGTGTTGGAGGTAGATGCCTCGGAAACCGCCACTGGAGCCATCCTCTCCCAGAGACAGGGCCCCAAGGCTCTCCTCCATCCTGTAGCTTTCGCATCTCGGAAACTAAGTTCCCCGGAAAGGAATTATGATGTGGGAGACCGGGAGCTGTTGGCCATCAAGTTCGCTCTGGAGGAGTGGAGATATCTGTTGGAGGGTGCTTCCCATTCCATCATGATCTTCACCGATCATAAAAACCTAGAATACCTCAGGACAGCCAAACGCTTAAGACCCAGGCAAGCCCGGTGGGCCCTCTTCTTTTCTAGGTTCAACTTTCATATCTCTTATAGACCTGGCCTCAAAAATGGGAAAGCAGACGCACTCTCCCGGATGTTCCCTGAATCTCCCCAGTCAACGGAACCTAGCACCATCTTATCTCCACAAAACTTCCTTCTGCTCACAGACACTGATCTTATGACCACCATCAAGTTGGCATCCAGCCATTGTACTGACCCAGAAATATCCTCCTTGGAGAAACGAGATGACTTGTTCTGGTCCCAAGGAAGAATTTTCGTCCCACCGGAGGCTAGACCCATGACGTTAAAGTTGCTTCATGACCATAAACTGGCTGGTCACTTTGGGACTCAAAAGACTTTGGAATTGGTTGCCCGTTCTTTTTGGTGGCCTGGTTGGAGGCAGGACTGTAAAGAGTATGTCCTCTCTTGTATTTCTTGCCAGCGCAGTAAAGTGGCTAACACCAAATCTTGGGGATTACTTAGACCTTTACCCATTCCAGAACGCCCATGGGCTGAAGTTTCTATGGACTTCATTGTTGATCTTCCTCCCTCGGAAGGTTTCACCTCCATTCTGGTTGTTGTCGACCGCCTTTCCAAAATGGCACACTTCTTGCCCATGGTGGGCACCCCCTCTGCTTTGGAGACAGCTAACATTTTTATCAAAGAAATAATAAGGCTACATGGAGTACCCGACAGTGTTGTTTCTGACAGAGGGGTTCAGTTCACCTCCAAATTTTGGAAAGAACTTTGTAAAGCACTACAAATAAAGGTCTGTCTCTCCTCTGCGTATCACCCTCAAAGCAATGGCCAGACAGAGAGAACGAACCAAACTCTGGAGCAGTATCTCCGCTGTTTCTCTTCTGGCTCTCAGGATGACTGGTCCTCTCTGCTACCCTACGCGGAGTTTGCGTATAATAATTCAGTTCATTCAGCCACCAACCAAACGCCCTTCTGGTCTAACTTTGGGTTTCACCCTTCTTTCCTTCCAAACGCTACCCCTGAATTATCTGTTCCTGCTGTCCAAGATCGCATAGCCTCCATCCAACAGAACTTTCAAAGGATTCAGGAAACCATGCAAAAGGCCCAGGATGACTATAAGAAGTATTACAACAGGGGAAGGAAGGAGAACCCGGTTTTCAAGGTCGGTGAGGAAGTTTGGTTATCTTCAGCTAACCTCAAATTACCTTTTCCCTCACGGAAGTTGGGCCCAAAGTTCATAGGGCCGTTCAAAATCAAGAGGATGGTTAACCCTGTGGCCTTTGAATTGGCCTTACCCAGCTCTTACAGGATTCATTCTGTCTTTCATGCATCCTTACTAAAACCAGTGATTCCTAGCCCCTTCCCAGGAAGAGAGGAGCCGCCTCCTCCACCGGTCCAGGTGGATGGAGAAAATGAATTTGAGGTTGAAGCCATACTGAACTGCAGGAAGAGGGGTAGACTTCTCCAATACCTAATCAAGTGGAAGGGGTACCCACCTGAAAACAACTCTTGGGAACCCTCAAGAAACATACACGCCCCTCGCTTGATCCGAGCTTTTCATGTGAATCACCCGGAATTGATGTCCAGTTTGGGCGTCCAGAGGCCGCCCCTCGGGGGGGGGGCACTGTCAGAGAAACCTTCAGCTGCAGACTGGTCATCACATGACAAGCACCACATGACTTCCACATGACTTCCTGGCTGCCTATAAAAGCTGAGCAAGTGCTCAGAGGAATTGCTGGTTTGTCTTTCAGCTTCCTGTACCTGAGTTCCTGTTTCCTGTGTGATCGTTTACCTGCTGTGACCCGGATTGACCCTGACCTGCTCTGCTCTTCTCCTGGACCCGACCTTGGCTTGTTTTACGGACTTTGCTTTTGCTTACCTGTGTTTGACCCTCTGCCTGCGACCCGGATTTACCTTCAGTCTCCTGTGCCTTGACCCTCTGCTTGTGACCAAGTCTTGTCTCCTATCTCCAGTGCCTTGACCCTCAGCCTGTGACCTGGATTGTCTGCTTACCTGTGTTTGACCCTCAGCCTGCTCCGGACTTTTACTGCTGGATCCTGATCAGTCTCTGCTCCAGCTCTACAGGACCTCCACGCAAGCTCTACCCTGCCTGCTGGTAGCTTGTGCCTCTTTGTGCCATCCACCCTCTGTATCACCTCCAGAGGGGCGGAGTGCGCTTAGTCGCAACAGCGAACCGCTCTCGGCATCTCGGCCTCGGTGAGTACCTCTATTCTGATACTGAAACAGGAGAAGGAAGTGTACTTACCTTCATTTCTTTCACTTTGTCTATAAGAACCCATCTTCCTGCTTAATAAATGTGATTTAAATCTAATAGTCTTGTTTTATGACACATATATGGACGTTTCTTAATGCTGCATATCTTCTTGATGTACTATTTGCTTGATCAGCTTATGCTAGGATGTCATGCTAGGCTTATTCTCCTAAATGGGGTCAAGCCAGGGATACTTAGCCCTTACCCTGCCCTGGATTCAATGAATACAATCCTTTGATGACTAAAAGAATCGAGTCTGGACAGAAATACTGAAGCTAATGTTGCTGACTTGATTGGGTTGAAGAGTGGTCACTGTTATATTTCCAGATCCGAGAATCACCAAGAAATATACATGGGTGTTTTAAGTGTCCCAACACTTCACTGACTGCATGCTTGTTTCAAAGAATGGAACCATTGGATGGCTAAAAGAAACCAGTCTGGACATAAATATTGGAGCTAATGTTGATGACTTGTTTGGGTTTAAGGGTTGTCACGGTTATATTTCCAGATCAGAGAATCACCAAGAAATACGCACGGGTATCTTGAGTGTCCCAACACTTTACTGACTGCATGCTTGTTTCAGTTAACTGACTCATGCTTAGTAATTAGTAAAGCAAGGATACGTAAGGCTAACCATACATGTTCAATTATCTTGCACATTTTTCCTTTAGATTAACCAAAAACCATATAATGAGGTCAAAACTAAACAACTTTCGATTGTATTCAGTTAGGCAGGCCCTTACAGTTCATAGTTTAAAGCGGAGTTCCGGCCTCAAATACCTTTTTTAACTAAAAAAACCCCTATAATACTAATCCATCGCCCTTTACAGAACTGCTGTTCTCATACTTACAAGGGGTACAGTATTGGATTTTAGTCAAAATCTTACTTTTAAAAACGCTGTCTGGGCGCGGCCATCTTGGATGTGGGTATCTGAAGCTGCAGGGAAACTGCTGTGTCCTTCTTCCTGATTCCAGGGAGTGTTCTGGGAGTTCTTCCTAATTCCAGCCTCCTGGGAGTGATGACAAACAGCTCCCAGGATGCAATGCAAAGGCGGAAGTGATGTCGGTGGCCATGGCCACAGAGGGGGGAGAAGGAGGAAGTACAATCAAAAATACCCTGAAAATAAGGTAAGGGACCCCCGGAAAAAATTGAAAATGCCCAATTGTTTATCAGCATAGCGAGCACTCCAGGAATCACTAAAGTTGCAAAATAGGCCGGAACTCCACTTTAAGGTAAATCTAAAGGAAAATTGTACAAGAGCATTGAACATGTATGGCCAGCCTAAGACAGTCCTGGAGCATGCATGTAACCGTGTCATCTCCCAGAAATTTCCTGTATATCTTTGCACTATTAGCATTACCTGAAATGCAGAACTTACAGAATCTTGAAGATAAAACACACTAGATGGCGGCAGCAGGAACATAAATAACCTTTTGCTACAGGCTATTCAAGTACAGAAGTGGTTAAACTGTAAACATAGAATTCCATTTACAATAAATCATTTCTTTTTCTACTTCATAAAAAACACATTTATGCCAACATAATTCTTTGTTTCATTCATTTTTAGAAAACCCATAAACATCTTACAATGAATTGTAGAAAAATTGGTTTCCAAAAAGTGAAGTGTAGAGAGATCCACTATTTACAGCTAGAACACCAGAGATAACCAAAGGAGCGTTCTCTAAAGCAGATACTTGCTTTTTCTTACGTGCAGGCTCTGGTACATAAGTGCAACATTTATTTCTATCTTGTAATGTGCAAACTGATTAAAACATTCAAACATGCCATACAAAGGGTAGCATTCTATAATGGTTAAAGGGGTGACTGAAAAGCCTATGGCAGACAGGTAGACTATCGAATTAAAGGAGGACCCATCACTTACATCCTGTGGATTCATATTTTTCTTGCAGTTTAGCCTCATTAGGAGCAATTGACAACAATCTAGAGCAATTAGAATTGATTCTGTTTGGGTATGGGGTTACCAGAATTTTCAAAGTCCTTTATTTATTATTATAGGTTAAATTTAAAACAAATATCAGTTTTACTGGAAATATAATGGTTTGATGGTGGTTTCTCAGATTCTCATGTCAGAGTTTGGCTGCTAGGTCGCTGTATTGGGTTTTCCAGCTATGCATCTGCTTTATGTGTCATTCCTGTCTGCTGGTTTCTACTGGGCAAGTAACAGCCTTTATGGCTTGAAAGTGAAAACAGCCACTATGAGGGGGCTGAAGGTGGGGGTTCTAGCAGATGGACCTCCATGAGGATTTAGGTAGCCAGCAGAGTCTTCATTTTTGTAAACACCCAAAACTGAAATTTTGTGGAACTGTCAATTAAATGAGAGTAGCGCATCCTAATAAGGCTTGATTTTGTTATGATGATAATTTCAATCCACAAAATGGGCAGTGAGTGGTCCTTTTATATTAGAGCAGCTATTAATCTTTGATGCTTTTTAAAAAAACAAACATTTTTGTTCTATGCTACTGTGTGCTATATTCTGCCAATGGCACATGTACAGGAAAAAAAAAAACATTATTGTACAAATTAAACATGCTTTTGACAATTTAAAAAACATACAATTTTTGCACAATCCCTGCACTTTACTAGCACTCCTGATTGATCCAGCATGGCGAGCAACTGGTCTAATAACTGATATGTTGTATAGCATAGTCTGTATAGTCAGCAGCAATACACTGATTATCTTTCCCAATTTGTTCTGTGATGTGCAGTGTAGTTTGATGTGATGCAAGTCATGAGGGCTGTTCATAGTCATAGCACAAACATTCACTGAGCCATAATGTAATCAGGAGCTGCCAAGGAGATGGAAGGAAAAGAATGACAAAGGTGAGCTGAACCATCTGCTTGACGTCAGCCAATTGTTACATGGAGGCAAAGCTGTACATAGGCTGAAAGATCCTAAGGCTACAAGAGTTCCTACAGAATATTAAGTTACTGCTTGAAAGGACATAGGAAATTATCAGTACTACATAGACCACATATAAATTGTACCAGTTACACATTTTATCTCACTGCACAGTTTCCTATTCTCCTATTTCTAGATTGTGACAGGATCAGGAAGACTATCATTTCTTTTTTTTCTTACTGTTACTTTCTTGGCTTTACAATAAAGACATCATAGTTACACGCTACTCCTATCTATGCAATAGACTGTTAAAGGGCAAGCTCTGCTCTTCGGTGTTTCTGGAAAACATGGAAGAAAAATATAAAAGTGGATTACTGATATATTTTTACACCAACAAAGCTTGCTAACTGCTGATAGATAGTGGTCAGTGAGCAGACTGAGATCAATGCAACTGTAATTCCATTAGCCCTAGATTTGTTGGAAAGAGAAGTCATTACATCCCCTCTTGCCATACCTGTGCAAAGGTGCTAATTAAAGCTCATTGTGTCTTGTAAACCTATGGCTAAAATAGCTTGTATACAATTTTTAATATATATTTATATATATTTTTTTCACCTTTCAAAACGAAATTGGGTCCAGTGGGAGTAGTGATCAATATGTACCGCATTTGTCCTTTTTCTCTCTCTATATATTAAAATGGCCTGAAATCCCCCAAGACAATTATTTATAGATATAATTCCATAAAAATACCTTTTGGCCGGACCGCCACCCAATTCTCTGTGATCTTCAATGATAATTGGCCATACACACTATAAGATTTTCTGAAGACTTTTTCCTTTAGACTTACCAAACCCATATAATATGAGGTCAAACCTAAACACTTTCAATTTGTATGCAATCTGGCAGGCCCTTGCACTACATAGAAAAGGTAAATCTGAAGGAAATCTAACCACAGAAGTTGGATAGTGTGTATCCAGCTTAAGACTTGATAATATTGTAGATAATTTCTACGCATGCTGAATCTAATACAATTGTCTCACTATCCCAGGTGCTGGCATATTTATCTGTGCATAAAATGGACTAGTAAGGCTTTGTGTTAGAACATAAATGGGCCTTTTGAAACCTGCATGCCATAAGGGAGCATTTGATGCTAACATTTGGAGGCGAATAGTTTTGCTTTGCATAAGACTTCAGATTATATCAGTTTACTATACTCCTTTGAACAGCTCCTCTGCTTAGGATAGAGGCAGTTTTTTTTCTCACATTATGGAGCTAGATGGTGTTTCTACATTCAAAACCTGTGTTTAGGAATGCCAAAAATTTTTTTTGCGTACATAGATTTCATAAGGGAGTAAAGCAAATCATCCATCATGACCCTTACATTGAAAACCTGTGTTTAGGAATGCCAAAAAAAAAAAAAAATTTTTGCGTAAGTATATTTCATAAGGGAGTAGAGCAAATCATTCATCATGACCCTTTCCATAAAGGTACATAATACTTTACTGAACTTTCATCTAACTTTCTGATTTGTATCAGCTAGGCTTAATCAATGGTTTGCTTTAACACCTTTTTGCTTTCATACTAATTTTCATACAGTGCCATAAGGGGTGACCACCTGGAAACCTAACCACTTATTTTTTGTGTTCTGTCACAAAAAATAAAAAAGATTGATATCCACTGTTTACAAAAAAAAATACAAGAGGACGGGTATTTTTATGGGTGTATATTAGAAGCTTCTTAAGTTTCCTATATATGCTTGTAATCTTTAAGAACACTTGTGGGTTACAAAAACAAATGACCTAACCCCAACTTTCCCTATATACTAACCAAAAGACAACCTAGCAGCTTGTCATTATTGGCATGCCAAATTAAATCTTGACATAAATCTCTCTGGTACAGTATTTGGTACAGGAATATAGGGAGATATGGCAGTAAACTATAGAGTGGTATAGATTATAACTCATATAGTTAGTGTCTTGTCTCATTTGTTACTTCTATTAATCATATAATATACACTAAGATTGCATTGTTTCATTATATTATATTTATATATTTCTTTATATTTTTTAGATAACAGCAGCAAAAAACAAGGTCTATTAAATCTCTATCCAACTGTATTTATCAAGGATTATGGCTTCCTATAATGAAATAACATATGGTTATCTGTGATCCAATCTTTAGAGTGAAACAGTGCACTATAACGTGGAGTTAGCTCCGTGTGGATTTACTGAGCTGAAAATACCTTCTGGGAAAAATATATATATGAGCTCTAAAGATAATTCTGGTTCAATTTATGGAGCTCTCAACATTGTACCTACCAAAATGTAATTTTACCATGATTATAGATGTTCAGTTTACATTTTAGAAGTAATGACTAAATGTCTGATTGTCTGTTGGCTCTTTGTAAGGTATGTGTGTATCTTCTCCCTATTATCCTGAAATCACTCCCGCACACATTTTCTGTCGGATACATGCAATTTCAAAGTATTTGACAGATATCTGGAAAGGGTGTGAAGTAAAAATGACCAAATACTTGGAGATCCATCTTCAATTGGCCATTTAATGCTGCCCATCCCTGCTATTCCATACCACATACAAGCTTTCTTTGTTTACCTGGGTACTATTTTGTGGCTTGTTTACCTGGTAACTATTTTGTAGCTAAAATGTTTCCAAATGACCTCTGTCCAAACTTTTCAGAGATCTTAATATTTTACTATGGCAGTATCATAGGTCAATTGGAAGTCAATAAAAACTTATGACAGAGCTGTGGCTGAACACTAAGGCTACGTTCACATGTAGGCGTTTTGGGGCGTTTTTCAGCTCTAAGGATCACCTCAAAAAACGCCCAACAAGACAAATCCTATTAATTTCTGAATCCAATTTCCTGTTCCCATCTGAGCGTTCCAACGCCTTGAGCAAAACACCCGACGCTCCAAAAAGCACATGAGTTTTTTTTGGGCAGATTACAGGCATTTTTGTTAGATGTCAATACCTTTCTCCAAACACCTGCAAAAAACGCCTGTAAAACACTTGTAAAAACGCCTATAAAAATGCCTGGAAAACGCCTATAAAATAGCAACGCCTAGATGTGAACGTAGCCTAAATGCTCAAGTCTTCCAACTACAAAATGTATCAGCTTACTTATAAAGGAGGGTAACAGAATGTACCACACGTTACTATGGCATATACTGCTTATATGGTGAAGTGGACATCTGGCACGTTTTTTAGCGTCAAGCACCCAGGAACCACCAGGAATGACACAGAAACGTTTATTGGCCATTATGTACCACCAACACATGAATGACTTAATGGTGGCTAAAATAACACAGCACTAAAAGCTTTTTTGCCTTCACCACCATTGTGAATTTAGCAGAGCCCATTCACACAGGGGCGAAACGACTTGCCGGGGCGACCTGTGTGCACCGCGACTTTGGCGCGACATGCACGGAATTCATATCATTGAAGTCAATGCAAGTCGCCTCCAGGCCAAAGTAGCACAGGACCCTTTTTCTAAGTCGGAGCGACCAAGTCGCCTGACAAGTCACGCTAGTGTGAATAGGGACTTAAAAAAACAAAAATGTAACATTTTGTGCCTGAAAAGTCCATAGATGTGGTGGCTACATCAGTTTTTTTTTTTCAGACTTTTTTACAACTGGGGATCCCATGAAATTAACCTGTTCATATGTGGACTATAAACATTTATCTTCATTACACGGGGGATGAGAAGGTTAGTAGTTTATCAAATACAATAACATTGTTTGATGCCTCAAGCTTAGCTCACGGGAAGAAGCAAGGACACTGTTTTTCTGGCAGGATCAACATGGACCCTCTATATTTGGTAAAAATGTTCTTAACCTGAAAAAGGAAAACTAATTAAAAAAGAGGGCACAATCAAAAGTGGGCCCACTTTCATTGGCTTGCGACTGCTTTAAGTCAATTCTTAAAGCGGCAAAAAGTTTTCTAGTTTTGCTAAATAGATGTTTTAAGTTAATGCCCCTTTAAGTCTTCCTTCTAGAAGCTTCTAGAGTCTTCCAGAATCCTGTAATGTGTATTTAATGGACTTTTCAGTAGCTTCTCCTCAGAGTGGGTCAGCGAGAGCACAGTGAGCGCCCCTCCTTCCCACCCTTTGTCGCATGCACTTTAAGCAAACTTGTCACCTTTGATCAAAGGGGGACTGTTGTTGAAAATTTAATTGATTTAATTATGCTCGAGTCCTGATGACTGAGCAGGTATTGTTGGTTTTATTATATGTTAAAAAAAAGTTTAAATATTTATTAATTATTTATTAAAGTGCGGCGGCCTATATAATTTATTCCAAAGTATTGTGCGTTGAGTTTTTTTTTGCAGCCTGCAATCCCATGCAACCAACACATATAAACCCTAGTAAGTTACAAATGACGACATTTTTGTTCTTGGGTTTAGTTATCATTTTAGGGTAGCTGTGAATAAGGCAGTATAGAGGAATAAATAATGGCCATCAGGTTACTTTAGCATTATATATGGCAGCCCCTGTGGAATTTGCTTGGTTTTAAACTTTAAAAAGGAGTCCTAATGCACACCGTTAGTAAATGACATTTTCTGAGTCTCTTCCCTTTATGCTGAGATAGACTCAGCTTCATCCACTATGTGTTGTTTAATGTCACAGAATGGGTCCCCTGTCATTTATGTCAAGACTACCTGAAGCTATGTGTTTTCACATGCAAACACTATAAAAAATAAGAATAGTTTTACACAACATGCTGCAATAAAATGAACAAAGTTTTGCTGCATTTAAAGTGCGGTAGGCTTTACATAAGAACTATACTAGCATAAAGCGCCGTACATATGGTAAAATGCTTCATTAGGTTTTTTAAAGTTATAATTAGGACTCCAGAATCAGAACAGTGGGTTATGTTTAAAAAGGCAGCTTGGGAAAATGACTGTTTTGCATGTGAAATATGCGCTTTGCAGAAAATAGAAGATTGGATTGATAAATCCATGTTGGGATACTAATAAAAAATATTAGTGCACATGTGTTCAAGCCAGCAGCTGGTAAGAAGTCTGTCTGCTGCTTCAAAGAAGACCTCCAGGTTAGCTATATATATAAATGAGTGGTGGTGAGTAGATCATCAAATAGCACTCACCTGTATGGCTTCTAATTCATTGGCTGCAATCTACTTTCAGGATCTGTGACCAACTTCATCGTGTCATCCCATAGACTAAAATGAAGATCACACTTGTTGAAGACATGCTGAATTGTCCCCAGGTCCCAAAAGTGAATCACAGCAAGACTTTTGGCCAGATATTAGAGTATCTGGGAACTACAATTTATCATAGCAGTACATTTTTTTTCTCTGTATTTGCTGCAATAAATGGTAAATATCAGCTTTTCAACCTATTATTCTGACTTCCCAGACTTGTCGAGGCATTGACAAGCATGGGACCCAAAAGGATAGAACTATATAGAAAATGATGGGGTGGAATGGAATTCGGTGGGGTTTGGTCATATTGCAGCAGTTTATACATGTCCTGCTTTCCTATTTACAGATATTGGGAGGTGAAAAGTACATGTACAGTTGTACATAATTTATGTGAGGTTGCCACAGTAATCCACGAATCGTTAAGGCTAGGCAGCCATAGTGCTTGAACACCTAACCTATACAGCATGCAAATATTCACAACGTTGACAATGTTTGCAACACGGTTGTGGACTATGTAAGAGCATTCATAGGAACATTGCTGTTTGGCAGTCCTTCTACTGAGCCCCCCCCAAAAGGCAATAGCTTTTTGAACACATACTTCTTACCCTGCTTGTGTCTTCAGCCTTGTACACACAGGCTTCAGTTTACATAAGAGAAGTGTGTTCAGCAATCAGTTACAAGGCAAATGCATGCTTCAAGCAGTTTTCTCAAAGCCTTTAAAGCACCCACCATCTGCACTTTTAGCATGTTAAATACAATTCCTAATGGGGGTGTTGATTGTCACCGTAAAGAAGCAGCTAGCAATCATTCAGGAAACTGCAGCAATGTTTGAGGCCCTGTTCACACCTGAGTGATTTTCAGCTTGTAAAATGCTCCGCTCTGAAGCTCCAAAACGCCCAACAAGCAAAATTCCACTAATTTCAATGGCCCCTTTTCACATATGAGCGTTCTGTCGCCTGAAGCTCGGAAAAGTACATGAGCATCTTTTTGGCAGATTACAAGCCATTTTGGCCCCATAGACTTCAATAGAAGCGCCTGACTTGAGCAAAAAAAAAAAAAGCTCCCCCCTCTCCTCCCCCTAGTGATTTCTATTGGCTAAATAAAAACGGCCGAAGCTGTAAAATGCTTGTAAAAAGCTGCAAAAAAGCTTAAAAAAATGCCCGTAATGCAATACCTCAATATTCAGGTGTGAATGGAGACTGAAACTTGTTGAAAGCTTGCTGAAGCCTGGTAGCAGCAGCCAAAAACAAACATTCTGATCTATCCTAATGTCTCCAAATGATAGCTGAAGGGTTCTTTAAAAACTTAAGAAAGGTATTTTAAAGATTACTGACAGATTTGTAAAGTGTGATGTGTGCTCTTATACAAGCTGATGCCCATGTGTACAAAGCATTTGTATCTGATGTCAATTCCCTACACCAGTATGTCCTGAGAGCACAGGATTCAATCCTGTTCATGTAATGTTATCTTAATTCAATCAGTATGGCCAGATTGTCTTTTAGGATTCCTGCAAATAAGATGGTTTAATTGAACACTCCTCAAATGTGCCACCTTGGACTGCCCCCAATGTCCCAAGCAGGTGTGAAACTGACAATGTCACTTTAAATGTCTACGCCGAATCATGCTTTTACTTCCCTGTTCCACACAAAGTGTATATGCTATAGTTTGTGTCATTACAATAAATGATGGAGAATTGTAACCCTATCATGGGGTGATCACACTGCCAGCTCATATCAGCTGGATAGAGACAAGGGAGATAATGACACCCCAGTGTTTGTACCTTGGCAGTCAGAGCTGGATTCCCAGCACTATTGCATGGAAAGTCTTGTAAGAAAAAATCTCAGTATCTGTAGTGTAACTGTCATCATAACACTATAAGATCTGAAGGGATTGACAGTGATTGTGAGTTTTTAGGATTGTTACTTATTTCAGTAATACACTGCATCTACCTTTAAACCACAAGATCATGTGTTGTATCTTGGCTCTGCTTTCTGACTCAGCTACTCATAAACAGCCCTTCTGCCTTTAGTATTTTTTTGCAGGCCGGTCAGGATAAGGCTGCTTTTCTCCCACACCGCATTCTTGCCTCTTGGTGCTACCCGGAAATTTACACTTGGTGGCTGTGCCTCATGGCATGCACTGCCATGCAGGAGGAGTGTGTGTATGTGTGTTGGATGGGTGTGTGGAGAAGAATTCCTCTCAATAGCTGTCCTTGGGCCAGGGGCGGTTGCGTTGCCAGTTCCTGTCATTGTGGTTCTGCTCAGAGTCACGTTCCAGAAGGCGATCCTGAGAGTCATGGCCATTGGTATTGTGCAGTCCACTGTTGTGGTGCCGGTGAGGCTGGTAGAGGTCCTGGTAGGCATCAGAGTATTCCTCCTCCATGTGGCGGGAGCTCCTCTGGGAAGAGGCCGTCCAGGTTTTACGAGAGGTTTCGCTAGCCTCATCTGACTGCATTAGGCTGTCACGTTCTAGAGGGGAGTGTTCACTGGCTCTATCCGAAAGAACTTGCTGGTTCTAGGAACAGAAAGAGAGAGAGTCTATATACATGACACGCACACACAAAAGCTTTCCAAATTTTAAAGTGTCCCCATCCTACTCAGAGTGAGAGTCATTTTGTGGGTTTTGTGTTTGTATGGCCAGCTCTATATTTAGACTCTATGTTTCCTTGAACGATAATGTCCTTTGGGCAAGCTCTGTTCCTTGTGTTATCTGAGTATTTTAGTAAAAAACTACTGGGGGTAACATGGGGTCTGCTTTGTATGCAGAGCTACATTTCAGTTTTACTGACCATCAGAAAAGAGGAAGGTGAGATGGTTTCATGTTCCCTGAACTATGACTCCTCTTAACTTTCCCTGCACTCCCACTTAATCACTAAGGGAACAATTTATAATGGGGGGGAAAGTAGACACTAAGACAGAAAGTGTGTTACTGAATTACCAGGTGAAAATAAAGGAAAAAAATCCTAAAAACAGGAAAACCTATGCAGCCCCCACATCTAACGATTGATAAGATTTTTTTGTTTATATACACTTTAAAGCTTAACTCCAACCTTTTCTTTTTTTTCTTCTACATTTGTAATCTCATGTTACACATGCATTGTCTATTTGTTTGCTTTTAAATCATTTTTCCTTTCCTCCCTCCATAGCTAGTGGATAGTTAGTCCCACCCTTCTCGATGCTTTAGCCTTCATTCAGCACATGTACTGTATTCTGCTGGAGCTCGACACACTATGATTTTTTTTTACTTGATGTCCATTTGTTACAATTTGCACAAGTTTTGGATTAAAGCTTTCTAGGATCTGCAAATTGTCATTTGGATTGAGCCACTGTCTGTCAAGCTACTGAGACTATCTCAGTCACTACAATTTGATTAGTTATAGAGATCACACTTTCGGTGCTTAGACTGCAAAAACATGTAGCAACTCTTCTCCTGCATTGAAAGAATGAATCTTCCACTGCAGTTATTGTATTTTGATAGCTTACCCCGCCGACAGTCAAAATACCCAAACAATGGCTGAATCTGATTGGATTCTGTTGCTGTTCAGCAGACAGATTTTCTCCTGGTTCCTTTTATTTTTCAATAGAAGGATGTCAAGCGGGAGGATGACAAGATAGCTTTCATATAAATATGTTACACTCCAGCTTTAATTCTGAAAGCTTATTTGACAATTTTCTTCACCAATGTAATTGTGTAATTGTAAATGTTCATCACTCCCATACACATAGCCCATGATATTCCAAAAGAAAAGCTGCACACTGATAACGTCTTCATAGAAAAAACGTTAATCAGATGAAAATCTTCAGCATATGGTGCCTTCCTAGCAAACAAAAGTAAATTGTCTTGACTTTGCACTGGGACTGCACTGGGCACAACAGCCTGGTACAGCCTAACCCAAATTATGTGAATGGGCCCTAAAGAGCTATAAAAAGTCTGACATCATTTACCAGCACAGATGAATTAACCACTTTGGATGAGTCAGAACTTGGCTGGTTCACCAAGTAACCTTGTGAAGTGATCAATTTTTCCATTACTTGCTTATCTCTATTGATCAGCATGGAAATTCCATTCAAATTCATGAAGGGTCCTTCAGACAGGGGGCCAGTGTTTACTGCCCTCTGAAAAGTGATCTGTGTTGAATTGTTTTGCAGAAGGTAGTAGAGCAGTGGCTGCCAAGTGTTCAAAAAGTTATCATACCATCTACTGAATGTGTTTTGATTTTTATTTAAAGGGGATTTGTATTTTAATACTGCACCACAACTGCATTTTGGTTTGTGGTTGCGGTGCACTCCCATTGACCTTAACGGGTGCTGCCTGACAAATTCTGCAAGCAGGATTACTATTGCCACAACCACAACTTTACATCCCCTAGTTGTTTATTACCCATTTTATATACTATATGTCTGGTCTCCATTTTTCCAAGTTCTTTTTATTATACCAGGTTCAATGTTATCAATTAGCATCCTCATATTGTTTCGATCTCCTATTCTCTTGGTTATTAATAATGGCTCTGCCGTGATAATAATAGTTGGCGGTACCTGTAAACCAGGGATGGCAGTGGGTGGTGTCATTGGGTTCTGACTAGGGTGTTGGTGCAAGGGGTGATGTGTAGCTTTCCAGTACACCTCCATATATTCTGCAAGGTGCTCACAGGCATCTTCTAATTGATTCTCATCGAGTATGACATCAAACATTTCCTAAAAACAGAACAATGAAGAATGTTATCAAGATAATATATTAAAGGGAATGTATATCTTACAATTTTCCTATTACTTTTACATTTTTGCAAGACTACTTAACTCAACTGTATTTTTGTTTTTGCATTGAACGTAGTCTTGGCTACTAGTGAAACCTTTGTATTTAACTCAACTTGCCTCTTCCTGCCAGTTTACAATTTGTGATGATACAATTAGATTCTCCAAACTCATCCCTATCCAAACCTCCACTTTGCACTATTTTTTAGTCCAGTCCAGGTAATGCTCTGCATTACACTTACACAAATAAGGGGGATGCTGGTGATCTCAGTGCCGTTATATGGACACATGCCCATATTTAGCGAAAAGGTATTCACTAAATATGGGCATGTATCCATAGAAGGGCACTGGCATCATGAGCATCCCTGCCCTTTGTTTATGTGTGGCAGGGAATGACCTAGCCCGCAGCTATTTGGACATTAAAGTAACACAAAGTGGAAGTTCAGATAGAAATGGCTGTGTGTACCTCTTTTCTGGTTAACTTCTATTCTTTTCCTGCTTTTTTAATCAGTTTTAAAAGCAATATTAAAAATTTTGTTTGACCTTTTCGTCTGTTCTCTGCAGGTTGTTTTTAGACATTTTTGTCCCCATTTACTGAAATAGGACAAATTAATAAGGGACCATACAGTGTGGACAAGTATAAAAATGACGCTTAATTGATGATTATATGGGGTAATTTTGAACCATAAGAAAAATAACTAGTAATAAGGGACAAATACAGAATTACAAAAAGTTTATTGATGCACACCTTGACAAAGTCTTTGTGAAAGTGGAGAAAACCGGTCAGTGTAAGCTCCCCCATCTGTGCACATGGGACCCCCCACAACCCGGCAGGGTTCCGGGTAGATGTTGGGAAAAAACAAACCAATGGCCACTGCCCCCACCTATAACTGCCCTTTACATCAAGGAGCTCTGGAAGGGTGACGTATGACAAACATAACCAATTACATTTTCAAGCTCAACTCGCCAACCTGCCTGCGACCAACCAAATTATCCTGTCTAACAATATGCGCTAAAAACAGGGGTTAAGTCTGCACATATTTGCAAATACATGCATAAGCTACAGAGCCCCGTCAAGGCACCCCATTTTCTGTAGTCCTAACTCTAAATTTTGAGAGCCTCCACAGTGGAAGCACATGCATTATAATGGATAGGTAGAGGGCCGCAGAGTCTGGAGGAAGCCCACCCTTCCTTATAGGTACAGGGGCGCACTGGACACCCAGTCGGTGAGTTGAGCTTGGACAGTTCCTTGGTTTAGAATGATTGGAACCACCATAGTGTTCAGCCCTCCATACTCTGCAGTGACATTGGGTTTGATTTTCTAAAGGCAAATACTCTGTGCACTGCAAGTGCACTAAAAGTGCAGTTACTCTAGATCTGAGGGAAACATGCAAGGAAAATTTAAAAAAAAAATGCATTTTTTCCTAGCACATGATTCGATGATAGAAATTGGTAGAGCTTTCTCTCACTCCAGAGCTTCCCCTCAGATCTAGTGCAACTGCACTTACAGTGCACAGACTATTTTAGTAAATCAACCCCAGTGTGGTTGCATCCAGTAAGTATGGAAACTTGATACACAGGTCTATGGCACAGGAATCTTTATATCACTGATAACCAGAGAGAGCTACAGTATTGTGAGTGTGATTTATATACAAGTAACATTGGTAGCCAATCAACTTCCAACCCTAGCTTGTTCAATAAGGAATTGACAATAAAGCTGATTGGCTTCTATGCAGAACTGCACCAGATTTTGCATCGTCCATTTTTAGTAAATCCCCCCCCCCCCCACTGTAACAATGTATAGGCCCGTACACATGTACCGATTGTCGGACGTAAATATTCTGCCAACGTCCGATCGGCCGATTGTCGGCTTGTTAGTATGATGCTTCCGACAACCGACTGCGACTTTTCGGCCGAACAAAATCTGCTGTGCAGGCTTTAAAATTTTTGTAGGCCAACAAAGAACGGCCGATTGTTCATCAGTCAGTACAGATTTCGGCCGACAAAAAGCAGATGAGCAAGACTGGGCATGCTCAGCGAAGAAAAAACACACGAAAAGTTAACCATCACATGACATCATTTCTGCAGTCGGTTGTTGTTGGAAGACAAAATTCGTGTGCGGTCTTTAGCACTTTTCAACCTACAAAACAGCACCGGACAAAAGACGGCCGATCGTTCGGCCGACATTCGGTACGTGTGTACGGGGCTTATCTCAGCACTTTGGCATCGGCTTTTTCAGCAGAAGTCTTGGGATCAGCCGATTATTGCAAAGTGTTTTTTATTACTTACCTGCTGTGTCTTGTGTCCATCCATCCTGCCATTGCTGTCCGTGCCTGTTCACATGCTCAATGCAGTTTGCTTTCACTGTGTAGACATGCTGTTTATCTGAGACCTTCCGAGTATTGATTTGATACATAGAGAGCTATATTCATTGTTGACTGAATGCTTGTAAAAACAGATACAGGACTTCTATGCACAGCATTGAATACATTTGTGACGTGTGAGTTTCAAAGCCTATATTCGCACATGATTGAGCCTTCAAGCAACAGTGAATCAAATTGTCTTCACTCTGTCAGTTTAGTTTGCCTGTACAGACCTTCAGCTACTTGTTCCAATCTCTGCTCATCCATAGCTGCTTACATGGTTTACATTTACTGTACTACATCCTTCAGTACGTTCTATGATGACGTGCTTTGTTGATATACCATTCTATGTTAGTGTTTAACCATGTGCTGTTGTGTTTCTCTGATTGTATATGGATCCATGTGTGACGTTAAAAGGGGGTTGACAACCTTGCCATTATTCTAAATACACTGGGACTTTTTGGTCTTAGAGTATCTATCCTGTTTTTAGTACTGTGTGCTTCAATAAACTTTTTGTAGTCTTTTATTTATCCCTTATTACCGTTTCTTGTTATTTTTGGTATAGTCTTTTCAGTTTGGGTTCAAAACATTTGCACACAATAACTGCATGTTATGATGACTGCAACACGTGGACAAAATTTTACTATTGTTTTTTATTATTATTTATTATACAGGATTTTAAGGATACAGGATATATAGCGCCAACAGTTTGCACAGCGCAGCATATAATGTTTGAACCAACCTACTCACTACTCACTTTAATACACTAAAATCATTATGACCTTTCCAAATAAAATGTCAAGTTGTTCCTAGCAAGAGCTGTAAGATTCTATATGAACATACAGTATCTCACAAAAGTGAGTACACCCCTCACATTTTTGTAAATATATTATTATAACTTTTCATGTGACAACACTGAAGAAACGATACTTTGCTACAATGTAAAGTAGTGAGTGTACAGCTTGTATAACAGTGTAAATTTGCTGTCCCCTCAAAATAACTCAACACACAGCCATTAATGTCTAAACCACTTGCAATAAAAGTGAGTACAGTCAAAATGACCAAATTGAGCCCAAAGTGTCAATATTTTGTGTGGCCACCATTATTTTCCAGCACTGCCTTTACCCTCTTTGGCATGGAGTTCACCAGAGGTTCACTGGAGTCCTCTTCCACTCTTCCAAGACAACATCAGGGAGCTGGTGGATGTTAGAGACCTTGCGCTCCTCCACCTTCTATTTAAGGATGCCACACAGATGATCAACATGGTTTAGGTCTGGAGACATGCTTGGCCAGTCCATCACCTTTACCCTCAGCTTCTTTAGCAAGGCACTGGTCATCTTGGAGGTGTGTTTGGGGTCATTATCATGTTGGAATACTACCCTGCGGCTTCAGTATGTCACAATCCATGTTGGCATTCATGGTTCCCTCAATGAACTGTAGCTCCCCAGTGCTGGCAGCACTCATGCAGCCCCAGATCATGATACTTCCACCACCATGCTTGAATGTAGGCAAGACAAACTTTTGTTGCCAGCAGTTTACACATTAATGGCTGTGCGTTGAGTTATTTTGAGGGGACAGCAAATTTACACTGTTATACAAGCTGTACACTCACTACTTTACATTGTAGTAAAGTGTTATTTCTTCAGTGTTATCACATAAAAAAATTATAATAAAATATTTACAGAAATGGGAGGGGTGTACTCACTTTTGTGAGTAACTGTATATAACTTACTTTTACTTTTTGGAATGTCACTTTCTCCTATAGAAAAGGTTGAAAATGCATCTCTTCCCACCTCAAATAAACTTTTACTTTCTTCATCAGCTTAACCCCCACAGTTATTACCTATGGCGTCACTTGAGCCTTCCTTTTAGATTGTAAGCTCTAATGAGAAGGGCCCTCCTGTATTGAGTTTTCTTCTAATTCTATATAATAATATGAAAAGCTATTCCATGCTTACAAGCTATACGGAACAATAGTGGTCATATTACTAAATGACAAAGACATCTGCTTTCTTACCGGAGGACACTGTATCAATTTCTCAGCAGCCAACATCTGGACATTGAGGTGTTTGATCTGTGATTTCCCCCTGGATTTTATTAGTCGCTGCAGCACCTGGAAGAAATGCCCTGAAAAATGTATACATTTCTTTGGCTGATAGTAAGCCGCTGTATAGTATAAATTATGTTGTGCTTACTGTACTTTTCACTAGTAATTTATCTTTTCCTTTTTTAGGTTAAAAAAAAAAAGAACTAGAGAAGGAGGTAAGTAATGGAAGACTCTGTATTTATTAAAGTGTCCTTTTACATGAAAATAAATTTAATGTACTTCCTAAGTCTCTTTGAAAGCCACCAACTGACCCGATTATACTCATTCTCAGAGCCTGCTGTTGCTCAGTTTCACCGTTAAATACCCAATTTTCTGAGGGGGTGGGGTGAGTATAAGTAGGTCAGGGGTGTGCACGTATAAAATACAGCAATATGTAGAATATCTATGAGATACAGGTTATGAACATGGGGGGGGGGGGTAGCAAATTTGCCTTCCCTCATATACAATATTATTTCAAACTATACATAGAAACAAATAAATATAGGTACGTGCCGGTTCACACAAGGTCGCTCCGACTTAGGGGGCGACCTGTGAAGTCGCGTCCAGCGCGACTTCGGCGCGACTTGCATGGACTTCATAAAATGAATGTCTATGCAAGTCGCCTCCAGGTCGCTCCGAAGTAGTACAGGACCC
Organism: Pelophylax lessonae; assembly: GCF_965119305.1. Classification (NCBI taxonomy): domain Eukaryota; kingdom Metazoa; phylum Chordata; class Amphibia; order Anura; family Ranidae; genus Pelophylax; species Pelophylax lessonae. The sequence goes on along the minus strand of NC_138769.1, from coordinate 554,240,791 downwards.
TTTTTATAAGTTGGAGCGACTTGTGTCGCTCCTATTAGAACGGCTCCTGTACTACACAATGGGAGCGTGAAGGACCACGACTTGTCAGGCTGACAAGTCGCCTGACAAGTCGGATCAATGTGAATGGAGTCTACAATGCGCTACTCAACATCACTATATCAAAACAAAAAACAATAATAAAAAAAGCAGCTACCACACTGTAAGATGTGATATATTATAACCAATGGTGAAGTGCTTCCTCTAAACCTTATTAATTGAATGACAGCTACAGTGTGGATGGCTGGTTCTGGGAGTCAAATGATGGCCTCCTGTGATCGCGTCTGTCACGCACCAGCTGCTGCTGGAGCACATTTCTGATCAGATTGAGGTAAAGAGCCAATAAATAATAGAAGCTGGTTATAGGCACTCCTTTCCTCATGCTGATAGCATAAGGAGAGTAGAAGAAAGCCGATAACTGGCTTCTCTAAAAGGGACATGTACACTGATAATCAGGGTGCTGATTATCATTGCAGTTCAAACAGTTCACCAGCAGGGCTTTTCTTCATCAGGAATGTGGGGGAACACATTTCTGGCACCTCTAGCACTGAATGTATGTAATAGCAAGGGGTGTGCTGGAGCTGCTGTTGATGCTGGCTGCTGGGGGATCTATTGTCAACGATGAGGATCTGTTTTTGTATGAAGGTCTATTGTTGTTAGTATATTATTGCTCGGGAGTCTTATGCTGCTGGTAAGGATCTACTGTTGAGGAAGAGGTCTATTGTTGTTGGCTTTCCCGGAGGGTCTATTGATGCTGGCTGCTGGGAGATCTGCTGTTGCTGCCGGGGGGGTTCTAATGTTGCTGGGGGTGGTATTTTGTTGTGGGTGGTCCATTGTTTCTGATTGTGTGTGTGGGGGGGACTATTGTGCTGGGTGGGGTCTATTTTTGCTGGGTGAGATCTGTTGTTGCTGAGGGAGGTCCAGTGTTGCTGGGGAAGTCTATTGTTGTGTGAGGCATCTATTGTTGCTGTAGTGGGGTATGTTGTTGCTGGGGAGATTTATTGTTGCTGGCTCCAGGGGATCTATTTTACTGCTTTTCTTGTTATTGGACAAGAACAAATCCCATATAAATTAATTACCACCACAAAATAATGCTTTGGGAAATACAGGGAGGTGGGTAGGGGGTGGAACCAAGGGACAGTGCTCAGAGGAGGTTGGGGGGCAGAGAGAAGGGGGGACACAGAAGGCGGAATTCCTTCACCTATTCTCTGAGAAAAAACCCTGACCACCAGTGCTGCCAACCTGTGCCCACTAGTGCTGCCAATGTGTGCCCACCAGTGCTACCAACCAGTGCCCATTACGTCCTCCTATCTGTACCCATCAGTGCCGCCTATCAGTGCAATCTCATCAGTGCCCACCAGTGCCACCTATCAGTGAACATCAGTGCAGCCTATCAATGCCCATCAGTACAGCCTCATCAGTGCACATCAGTGAAGGAGAAAAATTACCCGTTTCTAAAATGTAAAACAAATTATGAAAACGTTTTTTTTCCAAATTTTTCTGTCTTTCTTTGTTTATTTAGCAAACAATAAAAAATTCAGTGGTGATTAACCACTTAAGGACCCGCTGCCACAGTTTTATTGAGGCAGGCAGCCCCTCCTGTGCGAACCGACGTAGAACTAGCCTGCTACTAGGGGGCAGTGGGGACTCTGATTGCCGCAGCCACCCACGATCACTACCCGCTGAGAGAGAAGAACAGTCAGCTGTTTTTTTTGGGAATGTTACATAGCAGAATGCAAAAAAATATGTTTTTTTTTTTCAGAATTGTCACTCTTTTTTTGTTTATAGCGCAAAAAAATAAAACTCGCACAGGTGATCAAATAGCACCAAAAGAAATCTCTATTTGTGGGAAGAAAAGTACATCAATTTTATTTGGGTACAGTGTCGCACGATCACGCAATTTTCGGTTAAAGTAACGCAGTGCCGAAACGTGAAAAATGGCCTGGTCATTAAGGGGGCAAATCCTTCCGGTCCAGAACTGGTTAAATACCACCACAAGAAAGCTCAATTTGTGTGAAAAAAATGATAAAAATGTATTTTTGGTACAGTGCTGCATGACCATGCAATTGTCATTCAAGGTGCAACAGCACTGAAAACTGAAAATTAGCCTGGGCAAGAAAGGGTAAAAGTGCCCAGTAGGCAAGTGGTTAATAGTACTTAAATAGTGAAAATTTATAAATGATATAAAAAACTCTCGGTGACAACTCAGAGTAATACAATTAAATCAATATTATTCATAAAAGCTAAATACCAATATAACAAAACCAATTAAAACACTGCATGAGGAAAGCTGCTGGCACTTGGAATAACGATACAAGCTTCCAAAACAAAATAACAGACAAATAGTGCAGCGCTAATCACAGGTCACCGTCATAGACCATGCCCTACATGTTTCGTCATACGTGATGTCATCTGGGGGTTGGTCTGACCCCCAGGAGACGTCACATGTGACGAAACATGTAGGGCGTGGTCTATGACGGTGACAACATTATGCTTCTCGACTCTGATTGGAGGTTTACTGTTTCCCTCTCAGAAGCCAGGATTTTGGAACGAAACCCGCAGCACATTATTCTTTACACCTGTAACCGTCAAACCTTTTGTAAGTGTAATTTATCTTTGAGCCCAATAAATGTTTTGCCTTTTAATGCACTATGGGAGCGCTTTTATTTTTTACTTCTATGACCTATGAGCTGGATGACAGATGATCTTGTATGCAGCATTGCCTATGGATGGATGATCAGTCTGTTGCTTAATTTGACCACCTATGATTTAGTGGTCATTTTGATCTGGTAAGGGGATTACCTTTATCACATAGTGTGTGAAGTTTCTTCCTGGTTTTCCAGTCATCCTCTTCCCCTATTTGTAAATGGGAATGTTGGTGTCATTTACCTTTCCCCTCCTGGATTTGACCACCCATCTATGGACTTTTTATATGAATTTTATATGAGTCACATACAGTATATTGTCATATATATAATTTATTCATTGGTTCTATCATCTGTGATTAGCACTGCACTATTTGTTTGTTAAATACAAATATAAATCAGGAAAAATGTGATCCACATAAATATAAATATAAAGTCTCATTCAAGCTTCATCAATGTGCAAATCCCAAATTTGTAAAAAAAATCCAAACAACATATATTCTAAACATAATGTCCTGTACACCATCCATGCCACCATTGGGATATTGACTCAAGTTTATTTAATGCCTGTTGAAATTTTTAGAAATGTCAGTGCAATTTATATGTTAAGAGATTAATACATTTTTATCAGTCTGCGTTATTGGGTTCTCTTTTTTGCTTCCTTCCGTTCCCATCCATCTGGGAACCTGTCTTAAAGCTGAGCCTGTGGAGAAAGATTGGAGCTGATATTTATTAAGAAAGTGCAATTGAACCTAATATACTAGTGGGCAGGGCCGGATTAAGAGCATCATGGGCTTGGTGCTGAGGATTTTGAAGGGCCTTAAGGGCCGTGCCTTGGCATGCACCCAGAGGAGGAAGGGTGCAGCCATGCATGCCTAATTCCACATGGGATGCTGTCTCTGAAGCCCATAAACACATCCATGCATCGGCAACTGTCCCTCCTTGTCCGGCCTTCGTGCTGTGTGGGGAGGTTCTGAGGGAGCTGCCTGGGGAAGCGAGCATAGAAGCCAGACTTCTGTGTTTACAAGTGACAGAAGAGCGGTAACAGTGAATATGGCCAACCCGGGGCCTATATAAAGGTAGGGGCCTGGAGCTGCAGCTCCAATAGCCCCTACGTTAATCTGGCCCTGCTAGTGGGGTCCCCTACATCCGGTTAGAGGACACTCAAGAGGTGTGACAAAGGGCACTGTGGGTGTGCAGCGAAGTGGAAGAGATTACATATCACCTGTGAGAAGAGTTCAGAAATCATGCACCAATTGTATACAGATTGGATGGTGTATGGGACTCTATAGTTGGAATATATGTTGTTTAGCCTATTTAAGGATTTTGGGATTTGCATATTGATCAAGATTGGATGGGGCTTTATATTTATGTGGATCACATTTTTCCTGATTTATATTTAGCTTATATGATTAATATTGATTTATTCATATTATTAGGAGTTGCCAAAGAGTTTTTTATATAATTTATAAATAATCACTATTTAAATACTATTAATAAGGTTTACAGAAAGCGCTTCACCTTTGGTTATAATATACTGTATGCATGGAAACCAATACATATTAAAAAGATTAATTATTTTACATGTAAAATAAATACTATGCACTCTTAAGGTCTTTAGGATTATATAGAAACATTATGAAACACCTTAACCTATCTACCCACGGCATATGTGGCACCCAATGGCAACCACAATAAGTCTGCCTGGAAGGCACCACTGCCTGAGGAAGCCACTTCAGCTACCCCTCTGCTTACCTTAGGAGAAGAAACTTTGACAAAGACGATGATGGGTGCCAAGGATGTTTTGGACAGTTGAGCAGGATGATTGATTGTATCTGCATCCAGAATAACTAGCTGAAGAGTCTTGGCAAGTTCAAATATCCTCTCAATTTCACTTTGTACCTCCGCTGTGTAAGAGAATGTCTCCATTAGGGAACACATCTACTGTAATATTATGGTTTAGTGAATTATATACTCCATCTATAAGTTGTGACTGAAGCTTTGATAATATTAACATTTGCACTACTTAAGTGGAAATGTAAACAATCCTATCCTTTGCATATACCCGAAGTAAAATGCCAGGCAAGTAAGGGTAAATAAATGCATTAGGTTCAGCCTTCCAATCAAATCCAGTGAATTTAGCAAAGAGGAGCACATCTTCATCTTAGTTTGTAATGCTACCTGAGACAGAGAAAGATCTATCTAGACCAGTGGTCTCCAAACTGCAGCCCAGGGGCCAGGTGTGGCCCTTTGCTTGCCTTTAATCGACACTTCGGGCACTATTCCTTCCACTAATTCAAAACACTATTCCTTACATTGACATGAACAATGGGGTATTTTTTCTCCCACTGACACCAGCAGTGGGGCACTATTCTTCCCCCTAATACCAAAAATGGGCACTTTTTCCTCGCAGTGACCCCCGGTACATTTTCTACTCCCTTGCCCACAGTCCTGTTTGGAAAGTTTAAAGACCCTGATCTAGACCATTAAAGAAATCTGACATTTCGCATAACATTATACCTAATAAGAATCAGACTACTGCTGGGTGACCACTCTCTGTGGGCAATAATAAGTAGAAATAGAAAACCCGTACTGATGACTACTGTTCCTCTTTTATAAATGTCCAGTATTCCAGCACACCTTCCTAACTGAAATAAACTTGTATGTTCAGTCAAACATGTATGTTCACGGAGTGCTCTGCAGACACTTTTCCCTAAAAGAGGTTCGGATCATTCCTGCCAAACCCCCTAACCCTTCTATAGTCACTCATACAGGGCTATCCAGTAAGGCAATACACTGATGTGCACATGAACACATGAACCCAAAACAACCAACCTAAAGTAATCTTACTAGACGTGACTTCATTAGGCTGGTATCTAATTGGTTGCCACAATTTACTGAATTCAGCACATCAACATTACTCTTTGCATCCCCTTAATGAAGATGCCCAACTTTTGATGTATAAAGTAAACTTAGATATTTGAACAGTTCAGAAGAAAACCATACTCTCTGTTTGTGTTCTCACCAATGCTGGAGCGGGTGCTTGAGCGTTCAATGATGGCTCTCCGGCCTGGGTTATTAAGTACAGAGCGCTTGGCTAGAGACAAGTCAGCTGTTACCCGAGTAATGGAGATCCTGTAAAAGACAGTGATTATAACACACATTTATTAGACTATTAAAACATATATTACATATAGTAATTTTACGGTTTTCTGTTGCGTTCCCCTATGGTTGTATATTATATTCCAAGAATAAGATTAAAAAGGGTATGTATGGGTACGGATTTCTTTCTTAAAATACAGCATATGAAGTTTCTTTAAATCTAACTGAACAATAAACAAATTACATTTTGCATACTCCATGTTGTTTTACTGTGACAGTCTCTGCCCAGCTTAACAGCCTGCCCTCCTCCTGTGATGGACACCTATAATTGCCCATCACATGGAAGAAATCCACCCTAGGAACTTTGTTGACATACACTATAACAGAAATTACTATTCTTGTTCTGTTATTGGGTCATTAACTGCACTGATGTAAGATTCTGGTACCTCTGGTACCCTTATTTTCTATTTTCTTTCGATATGCGTCCCACCTTTCTAATTAGGTGGTACGCATACACCTTTAAGACGGATGACGTCATCGCCGAGCGCCGCAGAGCGGCTATTTCAACCGCCGGCGTTCTCTCTCACATTGTTCGTTCTAACCGCATGGTTGGTTCGTTCAAGCCGTCTGCAGAACAGCCATACTTGATGTTACTCGCTCCTGTATCTCGCTACCTGAACTAGTTTCATTACTGATCCCGTATCTCGCTACCGGATCACTCTTGGCTTACTGCTTTCACTCTCTATCCCTGTGCCTGCCTGTGTGTCCACATGCTTACAAGCTTGTCTTGCTGCCGGAACCTCCAGCTATTCTCTTTTACTTGGAACAGACCGGAACCTCGCTACTGATCCCTGTATCTCGCTACTGGATCACTCCCTCACTACTGGACCCTTCTACTACTAACCTTACTAGTGATAAGTACCCCACAGGGGAATCCTCCATAACCTTACTTACACTATCTACCTCTGCACATTAAGGACTGTTACTATCTATGCATACTAATTCTATCATCTGCACTGTTACATAGATTGCTAGCTCTTGAGTCTACTACCATCTATCCTTGCACTGGGTTAGTCTATCCTGTATTTGTCATCTGCTGTCCTTACCACCTGTTACCATACTCGATTACTAACCTATCTGCATTCTACCTAATACCATCTAATACTCTCCTGAACATTTCTATCAAGTGCTTACCATCTCTGTCACTGTTCACACCTGTCCCTTCAGCACATCATCTTCATACTATCATATACATCCTATCACTCCAGGAACATCTTATTGAGTGTGTATATCTGTATGCTGAAGCTGACAGGCCCACAGTGATGAGTCTGGAGAGTTGGATCTGGTTATTCAACACATCTCTACATGACTACTGAGTGGAGATTCTGCAGCTGCAAATCCAGCCTACTACAAAAACGCAGGAGCGTTACAGATTGAACGAACCTAAAAAATGGATTCAGCAGAATTACCCACTCAAGTGACACAATTAACACAACAAGTAAATGCATTAATGCTTGCTCTTACTGAAGTAAAAGAAGAAAATCAGACTTTGATACAGCAGGTAACCCGTCTTTCACGGCTCACTGCTGCTCAACCCCCTGAACCTAAAATAAACCCTCCTCTAGTGTTTACAGGTGATCGGAAAAAATTTTGTGAATTCAAAAACGCATGTCAATTGCTTTTTTTGTTAAAACCTCGTACATACCCTACTGATCAAATTAAAGTCTGTACCGTTATCTCATACTTAACGGGTGATCCACGGGCCTGGGCAGACTCTCTCTTTGAGAAAAATGATCAGCTTCTCAACTCCTATTCTTTATTCCTAGCCGAACTCGCCAGTTTATATGATGACCCCAACAGGCAGAGTACTGCTGATATTCAATTGAGGGCTTTAAAACAAGGAAGGAGACCTGTAGAAGACTTTGTAGCTGAGTTCAAAAGATGGACCCTTGATTCAGGGTGGAATGATACATCTCTGCGAACTCAATTCAGACTCGGGTTGTCAGAAGCTGTTAAAGACGAGCTCGCCCGAGCGGATTTACCTGGCACCTTGGATGCCTTAATACAACTCGTATTAAAGTATCAACATCGACAGGCGACTGCGTGAAAGAAAGGCTGAGAAAATGGGAATGCCATTGTCTAGTCCTTCTCGGATTTCGGTCGTTGACCCTACTCCCATGGAGGTAGGAACCATACGCCCACCTTTATCAACTACTGAACGAGCCAGAAGAAGATCCAGAAACCTCTGCATGTACTGCGCATCCCCGGATCATTTGATAAGCGTCTGTCCCCTTGTCCGCAAAAAAGAGGGTGAGTGTTCACATGTCTTGCTAGGAGGATTAACAACTTCCTTTTCTAACCCCTATCTCTTTGTTCATTTGACATTACAGTGGGACCAGACTAGGATTACCACCAAGGCTATGATCGACACCGGATCTTGTGGAAACTATATTGATACATGTTTTGTTACCTTAAATAAAATACCTATTATTTCAAAACCTAAACCTGTTTCTGTTAGTTTCATTAACGGTATTCCACTATCTTCTGGTCCAATCACCAACCAGACACAAGCACTCCTTGTCACTACTAACGAGTCTCATATGGAGACCACCACTTTTGATATACTATCTTCACCCCATTTTTCTATTATTTTGGGACTCCCCTGGTTGCACACACATCAACCAATCATAGATTGGAAAAGACGGACTTTGTCTTTCCCTTCTCACTATTGCGAGATTACGTGTAACCTCCCATCTTATGGAAAGATCCTGTCTGTGGTGTCAGATGAGATTGCACCACTATGCTATCAGGACCTGTCCGAAGTATTCCTTGAAAAAAATGCTCAAGTGTTGCCTCCCCATAAGGATTATGATTGCACTATCGATCTACTCCCTAACAGCAAATTGCCTTTCGGTCATGTTTATCCTCTTTCACAGGATGAACTTTCTCATCTCAAGGAATACTTGGATGAGAATTTGACAAAAGGGTTCATCAGACCCTCTACTTCTTCCACAGCTGCAGGACTTTTCTTTGTCCGCAATAAGGATTCAAGTCTTAGGCCTATTATCGATTATAGGCAATTAAATACGATTACAATAAAGGATCGCTATCCTTTACCGCTCATCCCTGAACTCATTGAACAAGTGCGTGGGGCTACTTACTTCTCTAAATTAGACCTGAAAGGGGCATACAACCTAATCCGAATCCGTGACGGAGATGAGTGGAAAACAGCATTCAGAACCAGATACGGATTATTCGAATATCTTGTGATGCCATTCGGGTTGCGTAATGCTCCCGCAGCTTTCCAAAGGTTCATAAACTACATCTTTAGAGACTTACTTGATGTCTGTGTTGTAGTATATCTGGACGATATACTTATCTATTCTCGATCTCTCGCTGAACATATAAAACATGTAAGACTTGTGTTATCCAGATTACTCGCACACAATCTATACGTGAAATTAAAAAAATGCCTATTTCATAAAGAAGAAATATTATTCCTAGGATACATCATATCCAAAACCGGAATTAAGATGGATATGAGCAAGATATCCTGTATTCTGGACTGGCCTATACCAACAACTCGTAAGGCATTACAGCGATTCCTTGGATTTTCAAACTTCTATAGGAAGTTCATCAAGAACTTTTCTGCCATTGTGAGACCTCTCACACAACTGACAAGTATAAAGAAACCATTCAAATGGTCAGAAGAAGCAAATCAAGCTTTCTGCTTGTTAAAATCAAGCTTTACTTCTGCTCCCATACTACGCCATCCAGACCCATCCCTCCAATATATTCTGGAGGTAGATGCGTCAAATATGGCAGTAGGAGCAGTTCTCTCCCAACGACCAACAAATACTTCACCACTCCACCCAGTTGCTTTCTTTTCAAAATCATTAAGCAGCCCAGAGGTGAATTACCCAGTGGGTGAAAAGGAGTTGCTTGCCATAAAACTGGCACTGGAGAATTGGCGACATCTACTTGAGGGTACCCGGTTACCAATACTCATATATACAGATCATAAAAACCTTCAATACCTCCAGACTAACAAAACTCTCTCCCACCGGCAGGTACGATGGTCATTATTCTTCCTAAGATTCAACTTCTTAGTGACCTACACGCCTGCAGACAAAAATAAAAAAGCGGATGCGCTATCACGATTAACCGAAGATAACTGCGCTGAAATCCCTTCTATTCCTATAATACCCTATGAACGTATTATTGGGGTTGTTCGTTCCCTGAAGGAAGAGATTTTGCACAGTATAGGATTGGATTCACCTCCACCACAACTAAGTACTGATGCAGAAGGCTTCCTCTACTACAACGACAAACTCTACATACCCCCTACTATGCGCACCAAGATCTTGGAGTTATCGCATGATGTGCTCATGGCAGGACATATGGGTATGACGAAAACCCTTAATTTGCTTACTAGGCAGTTTTGTTGGCCTGATATGAAGACGTCTGTACAAAAATTTGTATCTTCATGTGACATCTGTGCAAGGTCCAAAATTGACACTACAAAACCATCTGGTCTACTCTGCAGTCTACCAATACCCCAGGTTCCATGGGAAGTTGTGTCCTTAGACTTTATAGTAGAACTACCACCATCTAAAGGATTTAATACCATTCTAGTGTCAGTGGACCACCTGACAAAGATGGCACATTTCATCGCTATCCGTAGACTACCTTCATCTAAACAAACAGCGGAACTACTGATGAAACATGTGTTCAAGTTACACGGAATTCCAAAGACTCTTTTATCCGACCGTGGTTCACAGTTCATCTCCAAATTTTGGCAAGCTCTTTGTCAAATATTACGGATTGAGCGAAAGCTCACTTCTCCCTACCACCCTCAGACCAACGGACAGACTGAAAGAGTCAACCAGTGTATAGAACAATATCTGCGTTGCTACACATCATACCTACAGGATGATTGGGTGGACCTTCTCCCTCTGGCGGAATTTGCCTATAACAACGCAACCCACAGTACTACTAAGCAAAGTCCGTTCTACTTGAACTATGGGTTTCATCCCACACTTCTTCCACCACGCATCCTACCATCAAGTAACCCAGTAGCCTCAGACTATCTTACCCAAATAAAGGACTCTCTGGGCTTACTTAATACCACTATCTCACACGCCCATAGCCAACAAAAAAGGTACTACGACCTACGTAGAAGACCTTCTCCTCAGTATGCTATTGGGGACCTCGTTTGGCTATCGACAAGAAATTTAAGATTAAAGATCCCTAGCAAAAAGCTTGGACCTTTATTTCTGGGACCCTTCCCAATTAAGAAACTTATTGGAAAAGCTGCAGTACAGCTCACCTTACCAGCAAATCTCAAGATCCATCCCATCTTCCATGTGTCGCTACTGAAACCCCATGTTCCTAATCAAGGAATAAGGCCTACCATCTTGCCTCCACCTCCAGTACAAGTTGAAGGCGGAGAAGAATATGAGATTAAGGAGATTTTGGATTCTCGTATCCACAGAGGAAGACTCCAGTATCTCATAAGATGGAAGAACTATGGACCCCAAGACGACACCTGGTTGGATACCACTGATGTTCACGCACCTAGGCTTATACGAAGGTTTCACTCGAAATACCCGGAGAAACCAGTGCTATAGGCCTTCCGGAGCCGGCCTTAAGGGGGGGGTACTGTAAGATTCTGGTACCTCTGGTACCCTTATTTTCTATTTTCTTTCGATATGCGTCCCACCTTTCTAATTAGGTGGTACGCATACACCTTTAGGACGGATGACGTCATCGCCGAGTGCCGCAGAGCGGCTATTTCAACCGCCGGCGTTCTCTCTCACATTGTTCGTTCTAACCGCATGGTTGGTTCGTTCAAGCCGTCTGCAGAACAGCCATACTTGATGTCACTCGCTCCTGTATCTCGCTACCTGAACTAGTTTTATTACTGATCCCGTATCTCGCTACCGGATCACTCTTGGCTTACTGCTTTCACTCTCTATCCCTGTGCCTGCCTGTGTGTCCACATGCTTACAAGCTTGTCTTGCTGCCGGAACCTCCAGCTATTCTCTTTTACTTGGAACAGACCAGAACCTCGCTACTGATCCCTGTATCTCGCTACTGGATCACTCCCTCACTACTGGACCCTTCTACTACTAACCTTACTAGTGATAAGTACCCCACAGGGGAATCCTCCATAACCTTACTTACACTATCTACCTCTGCACATTAAGGACTGTTACTATCTATGCATACTAATTCTATCATCTGCACATAGATTGCTAGCTCTTGAGTCTACTACCATCTATCCTTGCACTGGGTTAGTCTATCCTGTATTTGTCATCTGCTGTCCTTACCACCTGTTACCATACTCGATTACTAACCTATCTGCATTCTACCTAATACCATCTAATACTCTCCAGAACATTTCTATCAAGTGCTTACCATCTCTGTCACTGTTCACACCTGTCCCTTCAGCACATCATCTTCATACTATCATATACATCCTATCACTCCAGGAACATCTTATTGAGTGTGTATATCTGTATGCTGAAGCTGACAGGCCCACAGTGATGAGTCTGGAGAGTTGGATCTGGTTATTCAACACATCTCTACATGACTACTGAGTGGAGATTCTGCAGCTGCAAATCCAGCCTACTACAAAAACGCAGGAGCGTTACAACTGACTGGTATATGACCAGTAGCTTCTCCCACTTCAACATTCACACTCTCACTGTAAGTGGTATGTTGACTAGGCAAAAGCAATGCATCAGCAAAATAATAATAATCTCATACTATGCAATTTAATAAGAAATAATATTAGGCACTGCGCCAGCAATGTAAAATCTTCTTGGTAAAAATAAAACATACCCTACTGTGGCATATCCAATAACTTATTCATTTAATATAGAATTTTACATGATTGGTACTTAATACCATTTTTCCTATTACCTGCCAAGTGCTTTTTAGTTGGGCACTTAAACAAACAAATGTTTTAGATTCAAATGGATGAACAAGGATTCAGGGGTTAAAACTACAATTTACATACACAGCTTAAAGCGGAGTTCCACTCAAAAGTGGAACTTCCGCTTATCTGTCTCCTTCCCCCCTCTGGTGCCACAATTGGCGGCACCTTTCAGGGGGGGAGGGGAAGCAGGTACCTGTTTTTGACAGGTACCCTGTCCCCACTTCCACCAGGCCTCGCCGCGGTTCATCAGAGGTTCGGCCCCCTACGCCTCCCTCTGCTTCATGGCCAATTAACGAGCGCAGCGCGCCTCGCGCAGTAGGGACCCGGGCATTAGGCCGCAAGGCTTCACTGCAGGGTTCCCTTACTGGCAATGGTGGCGGCAGCACCCGACAGCCGATGGAAACATCGGCTGCGGTGCTGGACTCAAGGACAGGTAAGTGTCCTAATATTCAAAGTCAGCAGCTACAGTATGTGTAGCTGCTGACTTTTAATTTTTTGGGGGGGCGGAACTCCGCTTTAAGTTCGTTATGCACCAAAAATACAGATAAGGTTTCCTAGTTCTGTTCTGCCCAGTTATGCTAAGCTGAGCAGGAAGAGTAGCAGGGGCAGCTTCTCAGAGTACAGAAGGGACAGGGGGTGCAATATCAAAAGGACAGAAAGAAACACCAAGCAAAAATCCCTGTAAAAATGTGGACATGGCTTACGGGTGACATAGATTATTACAGTAAAACCTGAATAGTAATAAAGAAGAGGGTGAAATAAAGGTTTTGTGACCAGGATGAAGAAAATGGTTACAGCCCCGAAGAGTTATGAAAATATAAAAAGAATATTAATATTTGCAGTTCAAGGCACGGCAAGCTTCTTTTCATAGACAGATAAAGTGTTTCTAGAATGATGTGTCTCTGTTACAGTGCACAGTTCCTCTTTAAGCACATTGAAGGGAAATTCATTTGGCCAGAAGGTGTGGGAGACAGTGTCACAATGCTCCTTTATGACATTCATTCAATAAAATCAGGCTGCATGGGTTGTGCTGTCTCTTTCAATTCCTTAGAAGAAGAAGATAGCTTTATATATCAGTAGTGATATGTTATTCAGTTGAATACAGGATTATGTTAGGTGTAAACCCACTGACTTTTCTGCCTCATTGAGCACTAACAAGCTTACGGCAGGCATTATAAATGTGTAACCAGCTGATTTAATAGAACATTTCTATTACTGCAAGACATTTGATGATAATTGATCATTAAGGAATGCTATTAATGATCCTTTATATTACCAAAACAGTATTAACATTAATATGTACATAAAATATAAAGTGGACGTGAGAATTTGGTGCTGTGATATCCAGGCATATCAAAGGGAACGATGAGAAAGTGGGAAAATATATCCAACTTGGTAATTAAATCTTCATGCCACTGGCTTGCTAATGGCTAACCGTTGTGAGTATTCATACTGTGCATACCAAGCAATTACCTAAAGAACCTGACGTATCAAGGCAAACATAATCTAGTATCTGGTTTTTCGATAAATCAATGCAGCAAGCTATAATGATACGCAACCCATATTTACCAGCTCACTTATGGAATACATTTCTATTCTTTAACTTTCAAAAAAGCCAGATCACAAATGTCATCCTTTCTTGCACTAACCAACCCAAGAACAGACTGCTGTCTGGTTCAAGCACTCAGAAAGCAAGAGCCACAAATCTGGACCGTGGTGATGTTTAAAAGATAAGACTGTCTCACCTGCCATCAAATCTGTGCTTCATGAAGTCAAAGAGGGCTTTCTGCATCATGTCTGTCACCTGGAAGAGGAAACAAGAAATGCTGCTAGGTTTTCTAGTAACTGCACATTGGGTATACAGATAACCAATCATCAGGATAACCCTTAAGTAAAAATGGACATTTTAGTAGGCAGTCTACAGAGTGTATTTATAAAGACTGCATTAAGGGTTACAGGGCAGTGGCCAGTCTGAATTTAAATTAGCAAGACATTTGGAGAGTTGTCAGTTTATAATAGTATGCATTTTTGTGCCGCAGACTGCAGCTGCCATTTGGCTCAAAAGCCATGATTCCTTTTACATCAATATTTCTTGGAGTTTATTTCCTTGTTATAGTCTTAACGATTTCACTCACTGCAACAAAGACTATCCTTCTATTGCACAACTCCTTTTATTTTAGTTGCGGTGTGTGCCACAAAAGTTATGACAGCAGGCAGGTCCCATACCATCCATACTGCAGCTGAGCCCCACAGAAGAGTGACATATTGAACAGCCCCTTGTCTCTTGACAGTGTGTGTCTGGAATATAAGGCTTGGTTCACACTATCTGCGGCGCGGCTTGCAGCAGGGGGTCTGGTGAGTCTCTGTTTACTATTTCAGGTTCGAATTAGGTCAGAATTTTTGCCTGATTTCAGACCTGAAATGGAGCCAAAGATGCACAGGACAGTTCACGCATGAGTCGTATCGCACTGGTGTGAACCACCATGTGATCCGATTCTGCTGCAAACATAAATTAGGGTATGTGCGTGTTCGGTGCGATTCAGATTCGCCCATGCAATCGGTGTGGCTGAGTTTGCGTTGCACAGACATTGCGTGTGATTTTAGGAGCAGTGCGCTCCGAGTCGCATGCGGTGTCTGTCATCGCATAAGTGTGGACTAGCACTTTATGTTTGTTTTCCTATGGGACACCTTCCTTGATTCTTGACCGACTTGAACACACCACCTCTCCCCTGGTGTTATGTATTGATGTTAACTGCAATTAAGTATGTACCGCCCCTAGTTTTAGG
Organism: Pelophylax lessonae; assembly: GCF_965119305.1. Taxonomy (NCBI): domain Eukaryota; kingdom Metazoa; phylum Chordata; class Amphibia; order Anura; family Ranidae; genus Pelophylax; species Pelophylax lessonae. The sequence goes on along the minus strand of NC_138769.1, from coordinate 554,225,279 downwards.
AGCAGTTATCACATTATATAAGTTTGATAAATTTTATTGTACATGCTATGAGGAAGGCGTAAAGCCGAAACGTGTCAGCATTTGTCATGTTGTCACCGCTATCCATGTTGGAATAAAGAGTTTTACTTGGAAGAAGCCTTTTCGTGTGCCGGCTTTATTCATATAAAGATGCACAGGACCCTTCTGCAGTGCTCTCCACAACCGCCCTGGAAATGTGTGAACCGTCTCCATTGACAGCCGGTCACCCTCTCCTGTCATGCAAATTGGATGCATGGAAACCTGCATCCAATCCACATAAGTGTGAACCCCACCTAAGTGTATTAAGGATGGTGATTGCCACTGATATGTCCATTATCTGAGGCTCGGTTATGCAAATTGGATGCCGATTTCCCCACATCAAATACGCATGACAGGAGAGCCGGTTCACATATCTCCAGGGCGGCCGTGGAGCACACTGCAGAAGGATGCTGTGCGTCTTTGGCTCAGTTTCAGGTCTGAATTCAGGCAAAAATTTAGACTTGAAACAGTGAACAGGGACACACCAGACCCCCTGCTGCGAGCCACGCCACAGATAGTGTGAACCCAGCCTTAAGTCTGTACAGATTCTATGCATGCATCAGCTTTGAGCAGATCAACAGGTGGCCACTATGAATGTTAATGCAGGTGCTGCCTGACTAAACTAGTCCACTAGTCCACTTGTTATAAGGCAGTCTCTCATTCTCTCTCTCAAAAAAAAAAAAAAAATCTGTGTCTTTATCAGATCTTTTGCGTTGCCTCTAATGAGTGCCAAAACAAGTCTCACATCAGTGTTCCCTAATGCAGTAATTAGGGTCTTTCCAGCAAAAAGCTAACTAGTTTGCATAATCATGTGTTGTATAAGAGGCTGCAGAGTTGCTCATTCCTGTCACACATTATTACTTTCCCTGTGAACAAGACGCCGGAATGAGGCCTGACTCAGCATACATGTTTAATATTCAATTGCGTATTGAACTTTGTAGAAACACGGAGCTGAGTAAGTGGCATATGACAGATGACTTTCAATTAGTAAATTGGCACAACAATAACCCTGCACATTTTTTTTTTTTAGTTTACGGTTGTTTTCGTTAAAATGTCAGTTTATCTTCCACTGTCTTCTTCACTGCTCAACCTATGCTATCTGATATCATATCTGGACTCATACTTTACAGATCTATGCCCGCCTGTTTACTCTCCTAAATAATTGATACACAAGGATAATTATAAAAGTGGTCACTTTACTTAAAGCACATAATAATAAACACATTTATTGTGTAAAAATCATCACTATCACTATCAACATCAATTTCAGTTTATTTATTCTTGTAGGAGTTATAGGCCACGTAGGCTAAACACATAACTGAGAAACTTCATTTTGCTTAGCCGAGCACTCTTCGATTCTTGGAGCTCCTCTGAGATTCAAATGTGATTTGAGGCTGACTGGGGGATATATATAATGCTGCCAGTACATCCTAAATATTCTCAGGAAACACTTTCTAGTTTGATAGGCCTGGTAGAACTTCCATATGAACATCACAGTGGACACTTATATAAAATGTCCTAAACCCCTCAACTGCCACTTCTTGAACTGAGGAGCAGTTGCTTTACTCCACAATGCTTGCAAACTGCAACTCTCCTATCTCTGTAACAAAGAACAAACACATTAATCTATCAGAGAAGCCTAACTTTTGAGACCTACAGCTATGCCCACATCATTATTAATACCGCATGGCCAATAGTGACAGGGACACAGACTTAATCGAAAACTGAAAACTTGTCCAAAACATCGGTCTGTGCTTTTGGACCACCACGGCCCAGAGGTTGTTGGTGCTGATCTTTAAAGTATGATTTAGAGCAAATAGAGGCATCTTATGCAAATAGCAGAGAAATCCAATTCAGGTCCTCATAAACAAAATGTATTAATATAAAAAACAATAAAGGAATAATCTTACGATAAGAATTAATCTTAAGTGTTGATGGCCATGCACAAACAAGTGCTAATGGCAGTATATCCAAAACTGATAGGATAGTGGAGAGAGCAAATAGGCCGAAGTGCCCAATGGCGTCTTGGAAATAGTTACATAGCTGGTAAGGTTGACTAATGACACCAGCCCATCCAGTTCAACCTGAGTGTGTGTGTGACTACTATTTTCCATAAAAAAAATGTAAAAAACTTTTAGGTAGGTTTCTTAGCAAGAGCAATGTGAAAACTACAAGCATATAGTATACCATCAGAGAGGAGTGCGATTAGAGTCAAATTTATTCCACAACGACTCTAAACATTTAGCCAATGTCATTAACAACTATCTTCACTGTAAAGAGGAACACAAAGTCCTGGAAGCGATGGTTTGGCACCCATAGAGCCCTAATCTCAACATCATCAAGTCATTCTGTGATTACATGAAGAGACAGAAGGATTTGAGGCAGCCTACATCCACAGAAAATCTATGGCTGGTTCTCCAAGATGTTTGGAACAACCTACTGTACATGCCGAGTTCTTTCAAAAACGGTGTGCAAGTGTACCTAGAAGAATTGATGCTGGTTTGAAGGCCAAGGGTAGTCACACCAAAATATTAATTCAATTTAGTTGTTTCTTTTGTTCTTTTACTTTTGTAAATTGATAAAAATAATTAAAATACATATTTTTGAAAGCATTCTTACTATACAGATTTCTTCACACCAGCCTAAAACATTTGCACAGTATTGTACATCAATCTGAGCAACACGATGCCTTAAATGATAACTAGCTCCAAGAACAAAAATGTATAATATTGTAGCTTAGCATTCTCTTGATGTGGTGTCTGCATTAGTTTTTAGGATAATATCATTTTCAGCAAGTACAGAAAATACCTCTTGATTTTGCCAGAAATGTAATCCTTGCATCCTTCTGTGAGTGTAAATGTATCTTTTCTATGTAAACTGATAACCCCAAGAACTGTAATAGGAGATGAACAAAGGCAGACATATTTGAAATGTATTCAAAAAACAACAATATCTCTTCTGCGCTCGAGTGGTATGCGGGAAGGTGAATCTTCTAGGCGGTTTTATGACACAAATGAAGTGTTCTTGCTGCCCCCCTTTAGGACCAAAGGGTATCCAAAAGGCACTACAAGAAAACAACAGTGGCGATTTTGGCTCTGAGGAAGAGGGTCCTCCCTCGAAACGCGTAAGCCACATCAGGTTTGAGGACGCCATCGCGCTATCCAGCAGTAGGGAAGTGTCCTGGAAGCGAGCTGTGCCCATTTCCTATATGCTTGTTCATATGCTACGTTTGTGAGTATATTGTATGCTACCCTTCTTTGATTTTAATAAACTTTTAAGTGGTAATGCACAAGGTCAGTGCGCCCTTCTCTTGTTGTTTTCTCATATTTGAAATGTAGCCTGGGTATCAACCATAGTTCCTTTATTGATATAGTTGAGGAGTAAGCGTAGCCACCAAGGGAAAGGAAATATGTTATTTGCAGGATTACCAGGTGAAAATAAAGTAGAAAAAGACTGATAAAAAGGTAGGTACCTCGTCTAAGGTCTGGTAAGCTGCAATGTACAAAAACATTTGTTTTAGGGCTTTAGATACGCTTTAGGAGAAGCTTTAGTTTGAAAAACATAACTTTAAGTGGTTTGAACTATTCAAATTTTCCAAGAAACTAACAAATAGGGGTTCTGCATATAAAAGTTCTGCCCATCCTCTGGGTTTTACAGTTTCCTCACAGAATCCAAAGACTTCCAGAGAAGTACATTGATTCAGTGTTCTCTGTAAAGCACTAAAGAATAAACATTATCGCTACGTAGATGAGTAAAACAAATTAATAATAATACTGATTTTTTTTCAAGAAGGCTCAAATGCATGTAATTGTGTAATCAGGCCAATGTTGCACTTTGTATAGCTAATATTACTTTTACTTGGGAAGATCAATGTACGGGGGCGGTATTCCTAATGTACAAAACTTTGTTCTTGTAGGTAGAATTCTCATAGGAGCAATAGAGAGCCATATCTGCTGATACAATGTATTTCTTGATTGCCAAAAAGTTTGCTGATGCTTTAATAAAAAAAACACAAGAGCTAACTGGTGAAGCAGAATCTAGTTTTACATTCAGCCTTTTTTGTTTTATTTCTCTTTGAACAAGCATTTTTATTAAATCTGGCACTCCAAAATGCCTTAAAATTTAAGACAGCTTACTATATACTTAGCTCTCTTGGATGATGCATTAGCTATTTTAGCCATTACTGTTTCAGACCTTAATGGGTGTATGGGGTACTGTGCATCTTCTGAAACATCACATTTCCTCTGTTTTCCAAAAATGTCTGCCTTGTCTTTACTAAGTCTCCTTACTGACTCAGAAGTTTCTAGAATGTGTACATTCTCATTTACACATGATTTACAAGGGGTACACAGTGAAAGGAGAAGGAGCACCACCATTAGCTTATCTTTTGGTTACTCTGCTTTCTCCTCGTCCTCCTATCTACACAAAAAGTGCTGCACTATAACAGAAAAAAATAGAAGAAAAATATTTCCACCAGACTGTGAGAATAAACCAAAAATGTGAAATAGACTCCCACATACAAAATGTCTATGCACTATGAGTATACGTACATTTTATTTGCAGTATCTTCCTTGGTATAAGTGCAAAACTGTGGAAAATGCCTTTAAACCATGAATCACACCACCCGCTACCCACCACATGCTACATCAAAAACGCTTGCCGGAAAAATTTGACCCTCTATAACAAAAAAGTAAAATCTTGCAAAGTACTCATCCAGTCAGTTAATGCCAGTTGGTGCAATCATTACTCCCCTCTGGTGAAACAGTCTCATCCGAATTTTACATCTTAAGGAAGAACTTTAATAAAGTTGGAAACCATACAGAAAATTGGCATTGGTGTTGATGATAATTACTGCCAACTACATCCACATCCCATAGTCAACAGTAGTGTCTAAAAAGGAAGAGGGGGTGGAGGATCCCAAGAAGGAGACAAGAGAAACCACCCCCACCCCTCTGAGAAAAAAAGGGGACTTTACCGGATGTAGAATGTGCAGTAAGTGAGCATATCAAGACAACAAATTTATTGTCTTAAAAAACATATAGATTTATTAGATACACCAAGTTAAAAGCCATAAATAAACATCACACATGTAATTACAAATACAGCCATAGGAAAATCAGAACCATCCATGAGTGATGATGGTCTTCTAAATGGTTGGTCAAGAAGTTATGGGTCTGACGAGTTTCGCAGAACTATTACGTTCCGAAGTGCTTCATCAGAGACCCTTGCATTTTAGCCAACACAGAAAATATGAGTTACGAAACCTCCAATGGCTAAGATAGGCAGTGCCATGTACACATAGAGGGGATGCCCAGTGACCACATCCAAAAGAAGACAGCCCCCAGATAGTAGTTTAAGGGTAACCCTCCTGGGGAGTACTGAACTCTGTAGATCTGGGTATACACTAGAGCAGCCCAGGCCTTGTTTGGGACTCACCAACTCAGCAACTGTTGAGTTAGGAACTGTCTCTAAGGTCTTAACCAATAATCAAACAAAATGTGCATGTCCCAGCAGTGGAGAACCGGCCGGAAAAATTTGGCCCTCTATAACAAAACAGTAAAATCTTGCAAAGTATAAATCCAGTCAGTTACCATTTATGGCCACTTATGGCATTATGGCCACTAAATGGAGCAGATGATCATAGGAAATAAACATATTTCAAATATTACAAAGATTATCAATGATGGCTGTGCAAATAATTGGGGGAATTTAAACAGAGAGTATCTGCAGATTGCAGGAACAGGCCACATGGAAGCTGCAACCCTTCTTAGGTTCTACTGAATGCCTACCATGTACAGGAGATAAGGAGCACTGTAGTTGCAGGACTGTTCACACATGGCACGTGTGTGTCTTTTATTTCTTAAAATTTTTACTTACTTTATCTATCACTATACATTACTGTTTTAAACTTTAGACAAGAATGACTGCTGAACATTTTGAAATCGTTTCCAGTTTATTTTTACTTCTTGTAGTAAAAAAACTGTATCAAAGAGCTCAGTAGTTCAAGATAACACTTACATGACAGAGAAGTAACTCACCCCCCTCTATCCCCTCCCCACACACCAGCTCAGAGTTTTCGGTCATAGTTTCCCTTTTTAAAAACAGATTGGCCTATCCCATTTTGATGCATAATAAGCAGTAGTACAATTCCCATCTCCCCATATCTCAGAAGACGTAATTAATTACTTCAGAAGCCAATTATTTCTTCACTGATTTTTTTATATATTTTTTTAGTTATAGTTTACAAAGTTATGTTTTATATGATATCACACAAAAACATTAAAAAAAAACACTCAAAAGATGGTCATTTCCCACCAAACAATAGCATTCTTGCAAATAAAATTTTAGCTGGCCAGTTAAATACATCCTTGAGAAGGACTGGCTACAGTTGTTTTCTGTACTCTTGGACATATACTTCAGGGCCACTCAAAGGGGGGTACCACCAGCCCTCCTGTATGGGGCCTGAGCACCATCAGTTCAAGAAGTGGGCCCAGGTAGCTAACAAGCAGAAGGAAGGGATTCCTGGGCAGAAGGGGGTGATCAATGTGGCAGAAGCGGCATTTACTGGAACCGATTCCCTATATTTCCCACTTGCAACAGCTGAAAGCCAGCTTCTCCTACTCTCCCTCCCATCGATTTTCAGATGCTGCAGGGAGGAACAACAGGGGAACAGATAGTGGTATTTGGTTCCTCGGACCAGTGGGTGGGACTTTGAGGCAATAGGTTGAAAGACAAAAGTAGTATGCGTTTTCGTTTATTATAAAACAATGTTTGTCATAAAACAATATTTAACATGTACGAGACATGAAATATTAAGTGCTTGGATGGGTAAGAGGCCCATCCGTGGTGGTGTACGAAAGAAAAGAAATGTGACACTTGTGAAAGATGGTGACTTTTTAGAGACGCAGATTCCTGCCATCCATGGATGTTTGGATGTTGCAGGATGCGTTTCCATCCGACGCGTTTCGGCTGTGCCTTTTTCAAGGATTTTCACCGTATCTATATGACGATATTTTAGTCTTTATTAGTGTCAAAAAGCGATTTTTAGGCAATTTCATTAGTATAGTCTGAAGTCTTAGCTTACATTGATTTTTTGTGTGCAGTTACTGGATCGGTTATGGAGGTGCCCCCTCTCAGTTTCCCAGGCAACCACAAGATCCCAAAGAAAGGGAGGAATGGCGGTAACGTTTTTGTTCTGAAAGACCAAAAATTGGTGAATGGCATATAGTGTGTATAGGTGTATAGCCCTTTGATTTTACAAGGTTATACTCACAAGGTCCAGATAATGCTGGTTTTCCAGTCGTGAGTGCCCTTGGTTGTATTGGCTGTTCCTGGAATTATATAGGTATTTAATTAACCATGTTTATCCAAATATTAGGAATTTGTAGGGCCGCCAATGCTTGGGTAATAAAATACCTGAGGAGCGTCTTGGTTATCAGATGGTCTCTCTGTGAGAAAAAACACCTGCAGCGCTTCTTGGTTGCCAGCTGTTCTCTCTATCTAGGAGGGACATATACCATTATGACAGGGCTATAAAAATCCCATATGCCTGAATTTTGGTGTAAGGTAATGTAAAATTTTAATTTACCTTACAGTACTGCAAAGGATAATTATTCAGACTGCAGAGCATTTGCCTGTAGTGGATAACCTTTCTCTTGCAAGATGATCTCTTCTGTGGAAAAGACACATCGTGTAGCAGCAAGGAGGAATGGATCCTGTGAAGTGCAAGGCTATATAAAATTCTCGAGAGGCTGTATGTGTTACCTGTGTCCAGCAGAGGGAGTCCTGTCAAAGAGTAGGGGTGGTCCGCCGTCCTCCAGGAGGTGCTTTCACTCCAAGGTCTGGAGATGAATGGCACACTGCAGGGATCCCCGACGCCTTAAATATAGGCCGCGCATGCGCAGTACAGCGCCGCACGGTCCTATCTGTCAGGGCGGAAGTGCTTCACCCGTGTCTGCTGCGCATGCGCCTGGGCTGCTGCGCGGTCAGTGACGAGGGATCTTATCCGTTGCCTGGCAATTAAGGACGCCGCCGACACGGAGGAGGAGGGGCGACCAGGATGCCGTAAGCTGTTGGTGAAACCAACAAGTTTACGACTTAGATGACAACAGCTGGTGTTTGGCCCCGAACGTTGCCCCGCCATGTGGCGGGGCTTTCCGTGCCGGGGGTTGCAATAGGGTGTTGGGGGGGAGCAAGTCCACCGATCGGGTCTGCATTTACAATTTATATTGTTATATCAAAGAACAATCACTTGGCATTGATTATATATGTATATACTGTTTTAACTTTTCATTCTAACAATAACAGGTCTGGTACATTCATTTTTTAAGGAGAATGAAATAAGATGCCTTGAGAAGGGAAATAAACAAGGGGGATGTATGAAAGACTGGGGATTTATATGGGTCTCTGGTGTCAGTATCTAGGGTCTCTCCACTGGTGGAAGGGGAGAGAGAGTGATAGGGGTTATTATATCGATGTATACAGAGCATTTGTATGTAGGGAGGACAATTTGGTCGGGATGGAAAATAGAGGGGCAAGTAGCAAATCCTGTCCAGGTGATGACCGGTGACTGATGAATTTTGAATTAGTCTGTTTTACCGGACACAAAGCCATCAAGGAATGGTTGGAAGCTCTCTGCTTCATTGAGGCCAGGAGGTGTAGTCGCTCTAAGGCGTCTAATCCACCTCATTTCTCTTTGCAATAGAGTTTTGTTCCAGTCGCCCCCCCTCCCTGGAATGTGAAGTCTGTCCAGGGCCATGAATTTTACAGGGGGCATTTTTGATTGGTGCTTATCTCTCACGTGTCTACCAAGTGGGAGATAAAAGTTGCACATTTCCATGGATGCCAGATGTTGGCCAACTCTTTTGCGGAACTCTTGCTTGGTTTTTCCAACATAATATGCACCGCAGTCACACTCCATCAAGTAAACTACTGCTTGTGTTTTGCAGTTGACGAAGTGGGCCGGTGTAAATGATTCCCCATTGGGTAGCAATTTGGTTGTACTTTTGACGATGACTTTGCATTGGGCGCATCCCCCGCATGGATATGTCCCCTTATCTTTGCACGGGTCCTTTTTTGGTCCCTCTTTGAATTCACTGTGAACCAGTGATTGCTGGAAAGAACCGGCTTTCCTGAATGTGATTTTTGGTTTAGCTGGGAGGAGATGTCTAAGGCTTGGGTCAGCGGTAAGGATGTGCCACTTTTGCTGAATGATTTTCCTGATTGAGTCATGCTGATTAGTATATCGCATGATCAATCGATTGGTATTTTCTTGTGGTTGGTCCGTGGGTTTTTTGAACAGGATTTTGTGTCGCTCCATACTGTTAGCTCTGTTGAAGGCTTTTCTTAGACTAGTTTTTGAGTAGCCTCGAGTGATTAGTCGTGCTGTTAATTTATCAGACTCGCTTTTAAAGTCTTTTTGGGTAGTGCAGATTCTCTTTAGCCGTAGGAACTGACTATAAGGAATGGACTGTTTTAGCACCGTAGGGTGGAAGCTGTCCGCATGCAATACGGTGTTGCCAGCGGTCTCTTTTCTATAGAGTGTAGTGTTTATGTTCCCCTTGGAGTCTTTGAAAATCCAGGTGTCCAAAAAACTAATTTTAATAAGGCTGTATTGCATGGTAAAATGCATGTTAAAAGAGTTAATGTTCATGTGATCCAGGCACTCTCGTAGGAGGTCTTCGGGTCCATCCCACAGGATAAAAATGTCGTCTATATATCTCTGCCATAGTGTTATATGGCGAGAGTATATGGAGTTTTTTTCGTCATTGAGGAAGTCCTGCTCCCACACGCCCAGATATATGTTGGCATAGGATGGGGCGCAGCTCGTGCCCATGGCCACGCCACAGATCTGCAAGAAATGTAGGCCATCAAAGCAGAAGTAGTTATGGTGTAGAATAAACTGTAACATGGAAAGAATGAAGTCATTGAATTTTTGATCATGGCGGCTATGTCTCGCCATATAACACTATGGCAGAGATATATAGACGACATTTTTATCCTGTGGGATGGACCCGAAGACCTCCTACGAGAGTGCCTGGATCACATGAACATTAACTCTTTTAACATGCATTTTACCATGCAATACAGCCTTATTAAAATTAGTTTTTTGGACACCTGGATTTTCAAAGACTCCAAGGGGAACATAAACACTACACTCTATAGAAAAGAGACCGCTGGCAACACCGTATTGCATGCGGACAGCTTCCACCCTACGGTGCTAAAACAGTCCATTCCTTATAGTCAGTTCCTACGGCTAAAGAGAATCTGCACTACCCAAAAAGACTTTAAAAGCGAGTCTGATAAATTAACAGCACGACTAATCACTCGAGGCTACTCAAAAACTAGTCTAAGAAAAGCCTTCAACAGAGCTAACAGTATGGAGCGACACAAAATCCTGTTCAAAAAACCCACGGACCAACCACAAGAAAATACCAATCGATTGATCATGCGATATACTAATCAGCATGACTCAATCAGGAAAATCATTCAGCAAAAGTGGCACATCCTTACCGCTGACCCAAGCCTTAGACATCTCCTCCCAGCTAAACCAAAAATCACATTCAGGAAAGCCGGTTCTTTCCAGCAATCACTGGTTCACAGTGAATTCAAAGAGGGACCAAAAAAGGACCCGTGCAAAGATAAGGGGACATATCCATGCGGGGGATGCGCCCAATGCAAAGTCATCGTCAAAAGTACAACCAAATTGCTACCCAATGGGGAATCATTTACACCGGCCCACTTCGTCAACTGCAAAACACAAGCAGTAGTTTACTTGATGGAGTGTGACTGCGGTGCATATTATGTTGGAAAAACCAAGCAAGAGTTCCGCAAAAGAGTTGGCCAACATCTGGCATCCATGGAAATGTGCAACTTTTATCTCCCACTTGGTAGACACGTGAGAGATAAGCACCAATCAAAAATGCCCCCTG